>NC_082384.1:26066161-26106161 GCF_031168955.1 Gadus macrocephalus | reverse complement strand
GTCATATGTGAATTGTGTTTTGATCAGGGTTCAGTTTTTATTAATAATAATGATGGAGTTTTAATTAGACTGTCGTGAGAATCAGAACGAAAAATGTTCAGCTTTGACTTAAGCGCCACCATCTGGTAGGACATGATATCTATATCTATATATCTATATTTCTATAAAAAAAAAATATATATATATATATATATATATATCCATTAATTTTTTAAGATAAATAAATAAATAAATATATATAGATAACTTGGGATTCGAAATAAACGTTTTTAATGAGGGAACGAAAATAAAAGCCTTCACTTAATCGATGTCTCCGTGGACCAATCAGATCCAACGACACTACATCGAGCGCCACGCATCACAGCCAATCACAAGGCCCGGTTTTACCTTGTCGCTGCCCTTTCATTTATCGTGCACATGCGCAGTTCATTCTAAAAATGGCGGCCGTGCAAAGTGGTCAGAGTGAAACGGAGGAAGAAAAAGAGATTCAACCAGAAACGTCCAACGATGGCTCCAGAACCGACGGGCGGCCCCCCGCCGGGTCCCCGGGGGTTCCGGCCTCCTCCCCCGGGGCGGTGAAGCCCTCGGCCCCGGGGGAGGAGGAGACGCTGCGCGCGGTCCTGCGGTTCCTCCAGAAGAACAACCTGTCCGAGTCGGTGGAGATCTTGCGGCGGGAAGCGGGCTTACCGGACGAACCGGAGGACCAGACGGGCTCCGAGTCCTCCGGGACGGGGTCGGGGGGCCAGGAGGCTGGAGGCGGCGTGGGGGACGCGGGCTCCCTCCTGAGCCGGGTGTCCGCCGCCCCGACCCCCGCTGCTGCTACCGTCGCTGCTCCGCCGCCGCCGCCGCCCTCCAAAGGTCCGGTGGTCCCTGATCTCCTGTTTTAAAAAAAACTTTAAATACATCTTTCTATTCCGAATACGGTGTCTGGTCCGTCAGTTCAATTCAACAATTCATGCATAAACCCAAAGTGTGTTATGGTTTGAACTTATGTCTGCAGGTTGATCCATAACCCATTCATCTGCTCTGCAGAAAGATTACTTCTAGATTTGTATCTGGTAGCAAAAACCCAGACGACCCAGACCCCCCAGACAAAGACCCATACCCAGACCCAGAATTGTAATAGCTTGCATAAATTCAATAGTCTGCACCGATTCTGTTCCGTGAGGTTTTAACGTGATGCATGTGCTTTGTTGACACTTTCAGTCGGCGCCGGGGACGACCGACCGGATGTGAACGTCGTCCTATCGGCCTACAGCCAGCAGGGGGACCCGGTCCTCTACGACGTCTACTACAGCGGCCTCAAGAAGTTCATCGAGTCGGTGCTTGACTGCCACAGGGCCGAGCTGTCCCAGGTCTTCTACCCGCTGTTCGTGCACATGTACCTCGAGCTGGTCTACAACAACCACGAAGCCGAATCCAAGGCTTTCTTTGAGAAGTAAGTCAATTGTAAACGGTAAACAGACTGCTGTTATACAGCGCTTATCTAACCATTGGCCACTCAAAGCGCCGTACAATACTGCCTGACATTCACCCATTAATTCACCCATTCATACACGCATTCACACACCGACGGTGGAGTCAGCCACGCAGGGCGACAGCCAGCTGGTCAGGAGCAGTCAGGGTGAGGCGTCTTGTTCTGGGACATCTCATCCCTCTAGCTAGGAGGAGCCGGGGATCGAACCAGCAACCTTCTGATCACCAGTCAACCCGCTCTAACTCCTGAGACGCATGCCGCCAATGTTCTGTTTGGTTGTGATTTAGTTTAGTTGGTTTTATTTTATGTTGGAGGAGTGAACCTCTGTGTCTTGACCTTGTTCCTTGGCGACATATTGAGTTCCAAACCACTGTAGACTCCTAACCGATGGTGCGTCGTGGTGTTCTAGGTTCAGCGGGGACCAGGAGTGTTACTATGCCGACGACCTGCGGATCCTGTCCAGCCTGTCGAAGAAGGAACACATGAGGGGAAACGAGACGCTGCTCGACTTCCGCACCAGCAAGTTCGTCCTGCGCATCTCCAGAGACTCCTACCAGCTGCTGAAGAGACATCTGCAGGAGCGGCAGAACAACCAGATCTGGACCATCATCCAGGAGCACCTCTACATCGACATCTTCGACGGCATGCCGCGCAGCAAGAGTCAGATCGACGCCATGTCGGGCAGCCTGGCCGGCGAGGCCAAGAGAGACTCCAACAAGGCCAAGGTGGGTGTGGTCGCTCGCTGGGCCTGAGGGCTCAGGTGCATTGTGGGACTGCGGGTGTGGATACAGTTGCATTCATGGCGTTCAGCAGACGCTTTTATTCAAAGCGACTTTCAATAAGTCCACTATGCATCTACTAGCGTGTGTTGTGTACGATTCATCCCCGCCTCCTGCAGGTGTTCTACGGGCTGCTGAAGGAGCCGGAGATCGAGGTTCCTCTGGACGACGAGGACGAGGAGGTGGAGAACGAGGAGGGGAAACCCAAGAAGAAGAAGCCCAAAAAGGACAGCCTGGGCAACAAGAGCAAGAAGCAGGACCCCAACGCGCCCCAACAAAACAGGTCCAGACCCCAGCACCATCCACTGTCTTGAGGCTCTCCTCTCAATCAATACGACAGCGCAGTGGCGTTTAGAGATTCACTATATGACGTTTACATTTACATTTAGGGCACTGAGCAGATGCTTTTATCCAAAGCGTCTTAAAAACATTAATCCACTCATTCACACACCGACGGCGGAGTCAGCCCCGCAGGGCGACAGCCAGCTGGTCAGCAGCAGTCAGGGGGAGGCGTCTCGCTCAGGGACACCTCGGCACTCAGCTAGGAGGAGCCGGGGATCGAACTAGCAACCTTCCAGTTACCAGCCAACCCGCTCCACCTCCCTAGCTAAACCGACCAGGATTATATAACATGAAAGTGTAATTATTTTTAATTGGACATTATCAAAACCTACGCACACATGGTTGTTGGTTCAGGTGACCTCACTGAACGGCCGCTTACGGACGAATGACTCGGTTGGTTCTGAACCTGATGGTGTCTGTGTGTCTGTGTGTCTGTCTGTGTCTGTGTGTCTGTGTGTCTGTGTCTGTGTGTCTGTGTCTGTGTGTCTGTGTGTCTGTGTCTGTGTGTCTGTGTGTCTGTGTGTCTTTGTGTCTGTGTGTCTGTGTGTCTGTGTGTCTGTGTCTGTGTGTCTGTGTGTGTCTGTGTGTCTCCTGCCCAGAATCCCACTGCCGGAGCTGAAGGACTCAGACAAGCTGGACAAGATCATGAACCTGAAGGAAGCCACGAAGAGGGTCCGGCTGGGCCGGGACACACTCCCCTCTATCTGCTTCTACTCCTTCCTCAACGCGTACCAGGTACGGCCTGCCTAAAGCACCCTGCTGATGCACAGCGTACCAGGTACGGCCTGCCTAAAGCACCCTGCTGATGCACAGCGTACCAGGTACGGCCTGTCTGAAGCCCCCTGTGGATGCACAGCGTACCAGGTACGGCCCGGTCTAAAGCACCCTGCGGATGCACAGCGTACCAGGGACGGCCTGTCTAAAGCACCCTGCTGATGCACAGCGTACCAGGTACGGCCTGTCTAAAGCACCCTGCGGATGCACAGCGTACCAGGGACGGCCTGTCTAAAGCACCCTGCGGATGCACAGCGTACCAGGGACGGCCTGTCTAAAGCACCCTGCTGATGCACAGCGTACCAGGTACGGCCTGTCTGAAGCCCCCTGTGGATGCACAGCGTACCAGGGACGGCCTGTCTGAAGCCCCCTGTGGATGCACAGCGCGCTGCATCGTGGAGACGGTGAATAACCCAAGGCTTATCCAATGTGCTCAGAGGGATGATTATCTCTTCTGATGTAATCTGGGTTATTAAAATCAGAAAAGGATCCAGTCTCGTGGCAAACATGTAACGTAACATTAGGGTTTGCTGTCCCATGACATGTCACCAGGTGTGAGGCTAATCCCACTCACACCTGGTGACGTGTCATGGGACCTTTTTAAGTATGTAAACATACAGCATCATCGACGGAAATGTGTTGTTGAATAGTGTTCAATAGTTAAATGGACTGCATTTATACCTCGCTTTTATAAGCGGTTGCCACTCAAAGCACTTTATAATATTGTCTCGAATTCACCCATTCATCACACATTCCCCACCAACGGCGGAGTCAGCCCCGCAGGGCGACAGCCAGCTGGTCAGCAGCAGTCAGGGGGAGGCGTCTCGCTCAGGGACACCTCGGCACTCAGCTAGGAGGAGCCGGGGATCGGACCAGCGACCTTCCGGTTACCAGTTCTGTGTTCTTTTTTGTGTATGAATGTATTGATAGCACGTGGAGTCGTGACCGTTGTTTCGCCGCTGTGCTCTGAAGGGTCTGACGGCGGTGGACTTCACAGACGACTCCAGCCTGATCGCCGGGGGTTACGCCGACTCCACCGTGCGCGTGTGGAGCGTCACGCCCAAGAAGCTGCGCAGGGTCAAGTCTGCTGCAGGTACCCCAGGACCAAGCACTAACCATCACTAGGTTAACCCGTTCCCCGTGTACAACAGAGACAGCTACGAGGCGCTACACCATGCTAAGTACTGTTTTTAAGTGCCAGGACGTACACCACGCAATAAGTGCGTACATTAAGCACCACGACGATTTTCCCTTTATTGTGCATTCCTGTCTCGCTCACCTGGTCGATTTAGGGGTTCGATTCCCAAAGGCTCCCCATGTCAAGATCACATGAATGATGGCAATATGGAGAAAGTAAATACCACGATAATTATGGGAGATTTTACACAATGATGAATGATATTATAGGTCATTACATTGATGTACATGGAAATTGGAAGTATGTTATCAGATTTTTTTGCTAAGACCTTTTTTTCTGATGGTTAAAACCTCATATTTGCTAATTTTGAGGGCATATTTTCTAATCTAGAAAGAAACGGAGTATCAAAATAAGAGTCTTCATTTCATTGTGAATACCATTCTAAAGCAATAATCATATTGAGTTACTGCCCGGCTGACCATCGCCGCTGAAATGTTTTCTGTGTTTCTCTGGTTTTCCTTGCAGACCTGAGTCTGATCGACAAGGAGTCTGACGACGTGCTTGAGCGGATCATGGACGAGAAGACGGCCAGCGAGTCCAAGATCCTCCACGGCCACAGCGGGCCGGTGTACGGCATCAGCTTCAGCCCCGACAGGTGGGCAGGGGCTCAGGGAACAGCCTCTGGACAGAGGAGCAGCCTCTGGACAGAGGAGCAGCCTCTCACATAGAGGAACAGCCTCTATAACGAGGAACAGCCTCTGGACAGAGGAACAGCCTCTGGACAGAGGAGCAGCCTCTCACATAGAGGAACAGCCTCTATAACGAGGAACAGCCTCTGGACAGAGGAACAGCCTCTAGACAGGAACAGCTTCTATAAAGGGGAACAGCCTCTATAACGAGGAACAGCCTCTAGATAGAGGAACAGCCTCTATAGAGAGGAACAGCATCTAGACAGAGGAACAGCCTCAGGACAGAGGAACAGCCTCTATACAGTATATGTATATGCTCTAACAAAACAGTATATGACATATGTGACTCTCAGCCTCTGCATACGTAGAGAACAGCCACTTCCATACGCATCTCTTAATAGAGCAGCGTCTTACATCCGTTACTCTGACAGCTCTTGGCATCGGACCGTGTTTCCGCATGCGACTCCACCTCACCTCCGTGGCCCCTGGTGCTTCTCCTCAGGAACTACCTGCTGTCGTGCTCCGAGGACGGGACGGTGCGTCTGTGGAGCCTGCAGACCTTCACCTGCCTGGTGGGCTACAAGGGCCACAACTACCCCGTGTGGGACACGCAGTTCAGCCCCTACGGGTACTACTTCATCAGCGGGGGGCACGACCGCGTGGCTCGGTGAGGACCCCCTCCCTGTGGTTCAACGTGCATGAGAACGGACTCCGTAACACAGCGCTCTAACCAGTGGCCGCTCAAAGGGCGTTACAACACTGCCTCACATTCACCCATTCATGCACACATTCACACCCCGACGGCGGAGTCGGCCCCGCAGGGCGACGGCCAGCTGGTCAGGAGCAGTCAGGGTGAGGCGTCTCGCTCAGGGACACCTCCACACTCTCACACTAGGAGGAGCCGGGGATCGAACTAGCGACCTCCCGGTGACCAGTCAACCCGCTCCACCTCCTGAGCGAAGCCTCGTCATCACATGGTAGTTCATGACGTTCTGTGGTGTTCTCTGCAGCCTGTGGGCCACGGACCACTACCAGCCCCTGCGGATGTTCGCTGGCCACCTGGCCGACATCACCTGCACCCGCTTCCACCCCAACTCCAACTACGTGGCCACGGGCTCCTCGGACCGCACCATCCGTCTCTGGGACGTCCTGACCGGGAACTGCGTCCGCATCCTGACCGGGCACAAGGTGAGGCATCGGACGAGGGGTCTGCTGCTCACGTCCTGCAGCGCCCCGTTTAGTTTGAGCCGTCATCACAAAGTACGAGGGGAGGGAATCACAGGGTGTCTCACGATAGGATACGCGATACATGGCCCACGATACCGATAATATCGCAATACAGCTATTCCGCGATAATCACTATGTTGTTAGACAATCCAATAGAGATATATCACGATATATGTCTAACGATGAATACTATAAGACTGTGAAATGATAAAGTGCTGGATTTCGGTCTTTATTCAAGGTCCAAACTGAGTTTTTCAGCTACTGTCTTTGGCTAGTTAATGTCCGTTCAAGTTTCCCTCATTCGTGTTTGAGCGCGCCCAGGAGAAGCAGGGAAATCTGTTTAGAGCGCCTTATTTTATTAATAAAAAAACCGATATTTGGTGCCAGTGTATCGATTCTAAGATCGCACATAGAAGAGTGACGATACATCGCCTTATCGATGTTTTGCCCCACCCCTACAAAGTACCAGGAAGAAATATAAGATAGGTTAAATCTTCATTCTTCTCCCGTTCTTGCACGTCTGTCGTCCAGGGTCCGATCCACGCCATCGCCTTCTCCCCCAACGGGAAGTTCATGGCGTCGGGGGCGACGGACGGCCGCGTGCTGCTGTGGGACATCGGCCACGGCATCATGATCGGAGACCTGAAGGGACACACGGACGCCATCTACACCCTCAAGTTCAGCCGCGACGGGGAGATCCTGGCCTCCGGTGGGTGAACTCGGCATCACTCAAAGTGTGATCATAGAAAACGGACTGCATTGAGACAGCGCTCCTCTAACCAGTGGCCTCTCAAAGTGCTTTACGATACCGCCTCACAGTCACACCTTCATTCACCCATTCCCACCCCGACGGCGGAGTCAGCCACGCAGGGCGACAGCCAGCTGGTCAGGAGCGGTGAGGGTGAGGCGTCTCGCTCAGGGACACCTCCACACTCAGCTAGGAGGAGCCGGGGATCGAACTAGCAACCTTCCGGTTACCAGCCGACCCGCTCTGCCTCCTGAGCCAAATGCCGCCCTATTGGTGACAAATAAATGGTTATATGGGCATACTAGTGGTCTACCCATTTCATTACCCCCTCCATAAAACAGAGAAATTCCTTAATTTATTATAACCCACGCTTAGTTGTGATTTTTTTTATCCGAGCTATCTTTGTTGTATACGGGGAATGGGTAAACCTAGTGACTGATGTTCTATGAACATCCTTACTGTACCACAGAGATATATTGTTTCTTATTCTGACAAATGTACTTACTGTGAGTCGCTTTGGATGAAAAACGCCCTGAATGGGATGCCTGCCTTATAATGTATCTATATCCGATAAATAATGAATGACGTTCGTCTCCAGGCTCCATGGACAACACGGTGCGCCTGTGGGACGCGTTCAAAGCCTTCGACGAGCTGGAGACGGACGACTTCACGGCCACCACGGGCCACATCCACCTCCCGGAGAACTCCCAGGAGCTGCTGCTGGGCACCTACCTGACCAAGGCCACGCCCGTCATCCACCTGCACTTCACCCGCAGGAACCTCCTCCTGGCTGCCGGCGCCTACAACCCCTGACCCTCCAGAACCCGACCCGGATGCTCTAGAACCCTCTGGAACCCCTGACTACGACGCTCTAGAACTTTTACGTCAACCCACCCGAAGTTTGATTGACAGGGTTCTCCATCGATGGCAGTGAGGCAGGAAAACGAAGACCTGGGGATCACTGATGAAGGTTTAAATCAAGGCTTTGGACGTTGTGATCCGACGTTTGATTTGTCATTTAAATAAGACGCAGGCCGCAAGCTAATGTTGACAGACAAGCCTAACAAGGGGAGGTGCCAATACTAATCCTAGACTTTTTTTTTTTAATTGCCGCCATGAGTTCTGCTGTATTCGACTCGTTGCTGTTCTGTATTATAGTGTCTTTTATACCGTTAAAACTTGTAAATAAAAGTGTTTTTAATAATTTTTGAAACATGTTTATTGTTATATTTTTTTACATGGTACAGACAGTTTATTACAAGCGCATCACGACGCCTCCTCCTCCTCCCTCAGCGACGATCCACCGCTCAGAGGGGAACCTGGAGAGAGAGAGAAGGCACAACGCTTAGGAATCAGTCTGGACTCCGATGCATCTGCTCAACGCAATTAGAGATTTGAGTATGAACAGGCTATAATGAACAGCTTATCCGGTGAATCAACTGTAAATGTGAAATGGACGCATGTCGCCTCCAAGAAGAAGAACCCATTGTTCTCAGCCTCATTAAAGGGGTGACATTATGCCACCAGGTGTGAGTGTGATTAGCTGCTACAAGCCATTTTAAAATCTGTGCATCTTACATGTAGGTGGACACGACCACTTGTGACGTCAATAAAACACAGACAGGCAGACTTTCAAACGGCTTGTAACGGCTGATCATACTGACACCTGGTGGCGTGACACCGGCCCTTTAAAGGCGGGCAGGCATCCCTTACATCATTTCTCAGTGACGGCAGCCTGCTTCTTGGGCTTCAGTTTGAAGAAGAGGATGAGGGAGGCGATGGTGGCGTAGGTCGCGAGTACGCACTGGAGGAACAAGAACCAGACCCACGTTAACGCCCCATCAACAACCATCACATCTCATTTAATCATCTCACATCATCAATCGATGTAGAGACGCCCTGAACTCACATTCCTCCTCCCTGTGATGGTGTAGGAGTTGAAGTACTTGGCGATGCCAGTGAACTGGTGAGATCCGGTGTCGTGTCCGCCCATTCTGTGGTTTTAATGGTCCTGGAAAACACAAAACACAGGCGAATAGATGTTAAGGAACACACAGACAGGAAGTAGTGAAGGAGACCATGATGAAGGCAGATAGTTAAAGTAACGGTACAGAGATTACATAGTTAAAAGGGCCAATAACACTAATCAGGTCAGGACCACTCCAAGATCTCCTTCTAAACCTACTAATGCATTGAATTTAGTGTCATTTCAGACATCATCACAGTCTGTGATCTTTGGATTGAGTTCCGTCATTGATTGCTTCTGTCTGATATAACTTGACATTGCCTTATTCATCCACCAATCACCTTCCTTTAAAGATAAAGTCAGTGTATACACTTTGCATGACCATACAGCTCAGTTAATGATCTGATTCATTCTGCATTAACCAACTAACCAGTCAGTTATATCAAAGCTGGTTAACATGCTAGGATTAGCTTAGCTTGCTAGCTCATACTGTGGCATTAACTGAAACGGGAAACACCAATAAAAGACATTAGGAGCGAGTTATAGAGTTTTAAAGCATGCATTTAAAGTGCAATAGTGCCTTTGCTTAAGGAGTGTGTCCTCTCTCACCTTTAAGAGTGAACCCTGGAGTGAGACGAGAGCGGAGTGAGACAAGTGTCCTTCAGCGGTGGCCTCAGTGCTATACAACCGGATGTCCCACCTTCTTTCAAGAAAAGCCATCCGGGTGGGGGACACCAACGTCGCTCAAATATCCTTCCCGCCGATTGGTTGACAAACACATCGATCATTCAGCACGAACCAGAAGTCCCACCTTCTTCTCGAAACACGCCATCTGGTTGGACGACGACCACGTCGCTCAAAAATTCGGCCTGCCGATTGGTTTGTGAACACGTCGACCATTCAATCCCAGCGCTGATTGGGTAATCGTTGAACCTTCTCCCCCGGGTGGGTTGTGCTTCCGGGTTAGTGGCACGCTGAGGCTCTACACGTGAGTTTTGAATTCTGATGAAGCGGAGATTTAACACGAATAATGTAAGAATACTGATTAAAATGAGCTTTTATTGCATGCTGTCTTCATATCAGTGTGAAACTACGTAACTATAGACATAAAGGCTGCACTTTGTCAGGTGTATAGGCTGCCTCTTGGCTACGTTTTGATGCTATAATGTGTGAGCTACCTTGTGTGTTTCTGGTATTAAAGTGCCGTGTGTGTGTTTGGGTTCTCTCTGACTGATCTTCCCAGCATGTTATACCTGCCTCCGGGCTACCTTTATGTAGGTTTGACTGTGACCTCCAGGGCGTTGATGTTATGTGATGATATCGTGATATCACCTGTGCTATCTGTACTTTAAATGCACAAACAATGGCTGATTAACCTTTAATAAAAGAGCTCATGTACTTCTCAGAATAGCTGCTGTCAAATGTCAGCAGCAGATAATTTAAGAATCATTGATATGGATACAGACATCCCTTGTTGATGGTCTGGAAGAGATGGCTTCATGTTTACTGCAATCGATTCTGGCTTGGATGTAATCTGAACATCCAGCTACTCCAGTATCTGTCACATCATGGATTAGGCAGTATCAAACAGTATGCACAAAACTCACCTGATCTTACCTATGCTGTGTGGGGATGTGTATGTATTTTTTCAGACAACTGGAATATTCTAAAGACAAACATGGCATCGACAGAGGAAGACTTTCCTCGTGGAGGAATCGTGAAGAAGCCTGCTGAGACCAAAACACTGGAAGAGAGGAAGGAAGTGGACAACCTCTTTCAGGTACGGCCCTGACACTTCTACACTCAACTTTGCTTCATACTCATCGTTATCCAAACAAACATTATGTATAGTACTTGTTGTCTATTTACTGAATGTACGCACCTAATGCAGGTTGTACTACTTGCTCTAATGTACGCGCTTATTGTATGTTGTACATCCTTGCACACAAATACAGTACTTTGCATGGTGTAGTATTAGTGTTGTAGTATCCTAGCTATCTCTGTTGTAAACGGGGAATGGGTTAACCTAGTGATGGTTAGTGCTTCGCACTTGTCTTTATGACATCCTTACTGTACCGACAGCGATATATAGTTGATTCTCTTTCTTCTGATAAACATACTTATTGTAAGTTGCTTTGGATAAACGTGTCTGCTCAATGTCGTAAATGTAGTTACAAAATTATTTTTTACAAGTCTTAATGATGGATCATACTCTGTACATGTCGTATTTAAGTTGATCTTTTTGTCCCGTACATTTCCTGGATATTGTAGATTAAATCCTGTATTTCACCCCACAGTCCCATGTGCAACCAGAGACGAAGAAGAGGAAGGGAGGCTCTAAGGAAGACAGCACGACTGCCAAGAAGAAGAAGAAGAGTGCCTCTGACCCAGTGACGCTCAACGCCCCGGCAAAATATGTGGAGATCCTACATCTTAAGGTACAGGGTCGGCTTTTAAATCGCCATGTATGGCGCCGACATGGCATTAAATGGTAAACGGACTGCATTTACACAGCGCTTTTCTAAACAGTGGCCCCTCAAAGCTCATAACAATACTGCCTCACATTCACCCATTCATGCACACATTCACACACCGATGGCGGAGTCAACCATGCAAGGCGACAGCCAGCTCATCGGCAGCAGTTAGGGTGAGGCGTCTTGCTCAGGGTCACCTCGACACTCGGGTCGGCTGGTAACTTGAAGGTTGCTAGTTCGATCCCCGGCTCCTCCTAGCTGAGTATCGACACGCCTCACCCTGACTGCTCCTGACCAGCTGGCTGTCGCCCTGCGTGGCTGACTCTGCCGTCGCTGTCTGACTGTGCATGAATGGGTGAATGTTCGGCAAGATTGTACAGCGCTTTGAGTGGCCACCGGTTAGAAAAGCGCTGTGTAAATGCAGTCTGTTTACCGTTGACTGCAGACGTTGAGGTCTGAAGCGGGTTCTAACCGGTCGGCTGTGGTTTGTCCTTCCAGAACATCAAGGAGGGCATGCTGATGCTGGCCTGTGTGAAGGAGGTGGCCGACTTCGACGTGGTGATGAGCCTCCCCTGCGGGCTGCTGGGGTTCCTGCAGATCAAGAACATCAGCGACGGCTACACCAAGCTGCTCAGCGAGCAGCTGCGCTCGCAGGGCACAGAGGTGGGGCTCCCGGCTCTCAACGGCCTGTTCAGCCGGAGGCTAGTTACTCTGTCGGGTTTTATTAGCATTTATTTTTCTCTTTCTTACTGTTGTTACTTTCAAATGACTTTTGTGTACCTTTTGTACGGCGTCCTTGAGTGCAGAGAAAACCGCCTTCATATGCAATTATTAATATTATCATTAACCTCCAGTCTAATGGAGAGGGGCCTATGGCCCCTGGACTGCACACCCTGGTTCTCCTGTCCTTATTCTGCTCGATTACCTGAGTACTTAGCATTGTGTAGCATCTTATCCTAGCTATCTCTGTTGTCTACGGGAATGGGTTAACCTAGTGATGGTTAGTGCTTGGCGCTTGGTTCTATGAACCTCCTTACTGTACCCACAGAGATATATTGTTGTTTCTCTTTCTTCTGACAAATGGACTTATTGTAAATCGCTCTGGATAATACCGACTGCTAAATGCCGTAAATGTAAATGACTTCCATTGTTGGATTAAAAGATGACATTATGCAAGGAACCAGAGTTGTAGATTAGCCCTGGATGTGTCATTCTTCCTATTGCTAAGAGCTCTTTCTGTGTTACTCTGTGCAGGAGATCTCGACCCTGGACCGGGTCTTCCGCCCTGGCATGCTGGTCCGCTGTGTGGTCCTCAAGCTGGACATCACCAAGGGTGGGGCTCTCAGCATCAAGCTGTCGATCAACCCCAAGCTGCTCAACAAAGCCCTCCGCCCGGGCACGCTGAGGCCTGGCATGGTGAGTCGTAGTGCGGGAAGCCCGGGGACCCTACCCCACCCTACGCCATACCTGGCCTACCCTACGCCATAGCTGGCCCACCATACGTCATACCTGGCCCACCATACTCCATACCTGGCCCACCATACTCCATACCTGGCCCACCATACTCCATACCTGGCCCACCATACTCCATACCTGGCCCACCATACTCCATACCTGGCCCACCATACGTCATACCTGGCCCACCATACTCCATACCTGGCCCACCATACTCCATACCTGGCCCACCATACTCCATACCTGGCCTACCATACGCCATACCTGGCCCACCATGTCGTCTATATCGCGGTACATCGATTCTGCTAAAATCAATATGTGGTTGGACAATCCTATAATGATGCATCACGATAATCGTCTACCGATGAATACAAAGTGCTGGACTTCAGTCTTTATTCACGGACCAAACCGAGTTTTCCAGTGACTCGTCTTTGGTTGGTTAACTTCCGTTCTAATTTCCTTCATTCGTGTGTTGAGCGCCAACTGGAGGAGCAGGGAAATGTGTTTAGAGCGCCTTATTTTATTAATTAAAACATCACTATTTCAGGTGATACTTCTCTTCAAGAATAAAGCATAAAAATGAAAATATAACGATATTTGTAGTTTCTTGTATCGCACGAAGAAAGGCGACGATATCTCCCCGTATCGATGCTTTGTCCCACCCCTCGCGTGGTGAGCGGTCAGCGTGTGTGTTCACCGGAGGATGACCTCCCCTCGCCGTGTGTAGACTCTCAGCGGCTGCGTGGAGAGCGTGGAGGACCACGGCTACCTGGTGGATATCGGCGTTGGGGAGACCAAGGCCTTCCTGCCCCGACAGGTGGCCACCGACCAGAACCCCAACCCCAACCCTGAAGGTAAGGGGGGAGAAGAACACATCAGGGTGACCACGGACACATTCAGTGAGGCCATGGGGGAACACGTCCTGGGGTTAATACAAAGGTGGCAAAGGGGAGGGGGCGGGACCATTGTGACGAGGTTAGGATTGGTCAGGGCTGAAGTCAGCCCTGACGGCAGAGACCAGGTTAAACTGTAACACTCCATGGGGTGAAGTGGACATGTCTGCAAGGCTGCAAGAGGGTTAAAGGAATGTAAAGCATGAGTCAGTCGATTGGGTTCATTATCAGACTTCGTGGCTACAGCGGCGATGCAAATGCAAACTATAAGGATAATGTATAGAAATTCCTTTTCAAGGAATTTTCAGTTGCTGTCTTTGGTTCGTTAACTGCCTGATTCATGCGTTGAATTGTCCACCTCAAGGTGCAGGTTAATATGTTTAGAGCTCCATATTTTATTGATTAAAAAATCTAGATTTGGGGCGATATTACCCGTCTTACTCTACATGAATAAGAAAATTGTAAAAAAACAACAACGTTAATTAGTATTGATCCTCAGTTCGCGGCAGAGAAGGGCGATGTTATATCGCCGTATGGATGTTATGTCCCCCACCCCCTCATATCCACGTGTCTCTCCTCTCTCTCTCCAGAGCTGCGGGCGGGCCAGTCCATCACCTGCAGGGTGGACGAGGTGAAGGGCTCGGGCCGGGTGGTGCGTCTCTCGGTGAACCCCCTGGCCCTCGCCCGGACGTTCGCCGACGCCTCCCACGACTGGAGCCTCACCAGCCTGCAGCCCGGCCTGCTGGTCAGGGCCACGGTCAAAACGGTGAGCCCGGCGCTGATGGGACCAGGCTGTGTGTTTTTATTATCATTGGATACATTTAGAACCAGCTCAAGTTACAAAATGCATCCTAATTTCCGATTTTAAGTAGAGTTGTTCTGATACCGACTCCAGTATTGGAAAATCCTCTGATGCTGCCTAAAACGCAGTATCGGGTAGCTGCTATCTAACTATCCTGTGATAGTAGCAAGATTAGAAAAAATAAAATTGTCAGTAAGCGCACCGGCTATACATTGCTGTCATCGTAATAGAACCCTTCACTAAGAACAAGTGCTGTTAGTAGTTATAATGCTAGATGCTGTATCGGTATATACTTGGTATTGGCCAATACTCAAGTTAAGGAATCGGTATCGGGAAGGTCAAATGTTATCGGAGCCTCTATGGAGCTTGGTCCATTCAGGAGTCGTGTTCCTCGACCTCTGACTGTTGGCCTAGTTGTGATTTTGAAATGATTCTGTTTGCAGGTGACCAAACACGGTCTTCTCCTGAGCTTCCTGTCCTTCAGCGGCCAGGTAGACTTCCTGCACATGGAGCCCGAGGAGGAATCCACCTACACCGTCGGACAAGAGGTACCCCCACCCCCCGATGTTGAATATTAACTCCGCCCGCAGGGTTAAAACCGTCCTGCACCATGCTCTCCATCGTTCTGCCCCCGGAGTGGACGTTCTGCAGCCTCTCCTCAACGCTCTGGTCTCCCCCTCTGGCCCCCGTCAGGTCCAGGCCTGCGTCCTCTACATCGAGCCCGTCACCCGCCTGGTGGCCCTCTCTCTGCGCCGCCACCTCCTCGCGCCCGGCTCCCTGGTGGACCTCGCCCCCGCCGGGGGGGACCGTATCGGGGAGGTGGTGGACGGCTGCAGGGTGACCTCCATGCACAACATGTCCGGAGCTCTGCTGGAGCTGCCCGACCAAACCAGGGCCTTCGTACACGTGAGTGGGCCCCCTGCTGATCAGGGCTTACTCTCTGGACGCACTCATAATCCTCAACCGTTAAGGTGACTTACTCGCTTAAAAAGTATCACCATGTTGGAGTGGGTCGTAACCATGGGGATAACACCCCCCCTCCCCCTCTTTCCTAGACAATTGTATTTATTGATCTCAGTGTTTGATTTGGAGCTTAAACGGGGGGTTCGTTCACACCAATCGCAGCGTGAATCGTTCACAAGCTTTACTGTGTGATTCGCACAAACTTCAAAACCAATGAGTCTTTGTGTTCTGGTCTCCTTCCTCAGAGAAACCACCTGAAGGAGACGGCGCAGACCTCAGCGCTGGACAAGCTGCTCTCCCTCCCGGAGCTGAGCTGCAGGATCCTGAACTTCAGCGCCATGGAGCAGGTCCACTTCGCCAGCCTGCGCAAGTACGTCTTCATTCCCCCCCTCGGGACGGTGGGGGGCCCTTTATACATGTATACGTGTGTTATACTTGCATCGTTGACTCTGCCATATATATTTGTATGATTGAACGTCACCTTGGATCAAAGCGTCTGCCAAGTGTAACCGTAGGTATCTCCATTGAAGCCTCCTTTCTGTCGTGTTTATGTCCTTCTCCCTAGGAGTGTGAGGGATAAGGTTCACTTCAGGTACGAGGACATCCAGGTCGGAGAGGTCGTCATGGTAAGAAGACGTTAATTTATGTGAACACAAAGTATAATTTAATCAGGAGTGCAAACTCATCACCTTTTGGTGAAACTCTGTTTCTTACCCAAAATCGGGCATTCAAACATAGGGTAGTTATTTTTACTGTTTGCATTCATTTAATTTAACCTTTATTTATGCTCGAAAGATCAATTGAAGGGTGACCTTCATTTGCAATGAGGTCTAGTCAAACAAAGGCAAAAACAACAATACATACACAATATACAATTCACGTATACTTCTGTGAGGTCTGTGTAGTGTTTATTCTGTGGCAAACTTTCGGGTGACTACAGCAACTCCAAGAGTGATCCATATCAGCATAACACGCGTCTTTATTCATTCCACCTTCCTTTATGGTGCTCCCGTTCCCTGGTCTCGCGGGAATACAGAGTGCTTATACTTTGGCAAGTGGTTGGATGCAATCCTATGCTGTAGTGTATCAGAGTGTTGCAGTCTGAAGGCCGCTGACGGGCTGTGTCCCTTAAACAGAGTTGGTTTCGAACTGTAGCAGTTGGTGTGTAGTTGGTGTGTAGTTGGTGTGTAGTTGGTGTGTAGTTGGTGTGTAGTTGGTGTGTAGTTGGTGTGTAGTTGGTGTGTAGTTGGTGTGTAGTTGGTGTGTAGTTGGTGTGTAGTTGGTGTGTAGTTGGTGGTGTCTGTCGGACCTCATTTCTCCCTGTGTGTCTGTTCCTCCCCCCAGGGCACGGTGTCCGAGCTGCTGGGCCACGGGATGATGGTGCTGCTGTCGGGGAACCTCAAAGGCCTGGTCCCCAAGTCCCACCTCTCTGACATCCTGCTGCGCAACCCCGAGAAGAAGTACAGCGAGGGCATGAAGATCAAATGCAGGGTCGGTGTAGTGTGTGTGTGTGTGTGTGTGTGTGTGTGTGCGTCTGTTTCAGTGTGTGCGTCTGTGTGACTCCTGACCCCTACGTCCTTCAGTGTCCTCTTCTCCTCTCTGTCCCCTCTGTCTCCAGGTGTCGTCCTCATCCTCTCTCTGTCCCCTCTGTCTCCAGGTGTTGTCCTCCTCTCTCTGTCCCCTCTGTCTCCAGGTGTTGTCCTCCTCCTCTCTCTGTCCCCTCTGTCTCCAGGTGTTGTCCTCCTCTCTCTGTCCTCTCTGTCTCCAGGTGTTGTCCTCCTCTCTCTGTCCCCTCTGTCTCCAGGTGTCGTCCTCATCCTCTCTCTGTCCCCTCTGTCTCCAGGTGTTGTCCTCCTCTCTCTGTCCCCTCTGTCTCCAGGTGTTGTCCTCCTCTCTCTGTCCCCTCTGTCTCCAGGTGTTGTCCTCCTCCTCTCTCTGTCCCCTCTGTCTCCAGGTGTTGTCCTCCTCTCTCTGTCCCCTCTGTCTCCAGGTGTTGTCCTCCTCTCTCTGTCCCCTCTGTCTCCAGGTGTTGTCCTCCTCTCTCTGTCCTCTCTGTCTCCAGGTGTTGTCCTCCTCTCTCTGTCCCCTCTGTCTCCAGGTGTTGTCCTCCTCTCTCTGTCCCCTCTGTCTCCAGGTGTTGTCCTCCTCTCTCTGTCCCCTCTGTCTCCAGGTGTTGTCCTCCTCTCTCTGTCCCCTCTGTCTCCAGGTGTTGTCCTCCTCTCTCTGTCCCCTCTGTCTCCAGGTGTTGTCCTCCTCTCTCTGTCCCCTCTGTCTCCAGGTGTTGTCCTCATCCTCTCTCTGTCCCCTCTGTCTCCAGGTGTTGTCCTCCTCTCTCTGTCCCCTCTGTCTCCAGGTGTTGTCCTCCTCCTCTCTCTGTCCCCTCTGTCTCCAGGTGTTGTCCTCCTCCTCTCTCTGTCCTCTCTGTCTCCAGGTGTTGTCCTCATCCTCTCTCTGTCCTCTCTGTCTCCAGGTGTTGTCCTCATCCTCTCTCTGTCCCCTCTGTCTCCAGGTGTTGTCCTCATCCCCTCTGTCTCCAGGTGTTGTCCTCATCCTCTCTCTGTCCCCTCTGTCTCCAGGTGTTGTCCTCATCCCCTCTGTCTCCAGGTGTTGTCCTCATCCTCTCTCTGTCCCCTCTGTCTCCAGGTGTTGTCGGTGGAGGCGGACAAGAGGCGCGTGACGCTGACCCGGAAGAAGGCCCTCCTGACGTCCACGCTGCCGGTGGTGTCCAGCTACGCGGCGGCGCGGCCCGGCCTGGTCGCCCACGGCTTCGTGGTGTCCATCAAGAGCTTCGGCTGCATCGTGCGCTTCTACAACGAGGTGAAGGGGCTGGTGCCCCTGAGGGAGCTGAGCACCGAGCCGCTCGCCAGCCCCGAGGAGGTGTTCTACGTGGGACAGGTAAGCGTCTCACTGGGACACTGAGATGTAGGACCTTAAGGAGCAGGAGGGGCTAGGTACCAGTGGTCTCTCTGCGGTAGGTCTGTGGATCGCAACTCATCTCCAGAACCATTTCATACCAAGGGCCGGAATCGATTTAATCTTCGATTAGATTTCAATATCGATTCGGTGATGTAATGCTGTGAGAAGGTGAAACCCTCCCCCTTCTCACTGTCTCGCATAAGAGAAATGATGATGTGTCAAACGTAAAGTGATGTCAACCGGTGGTGGGCTTGCTGACGGGTGCGCTGCCGCTGCAGGTGGTGAAGGTGAAGGTCCTGGAGTGCGAGCCGGAGAAGGAGAGGCTGCTGCTGTCCTTCAAGGCGGTGGTGGAGGGGGACACGGCGGGCGAGGGCACCGCCGCGCCCCGCGTGCTGATGGAAGTGGGCCAGGTAACCCCCCCCGCTATGACCGTCCTCGTCCGCTGGTGGGACTGATGGTTCTGTGCGTCCATCGGTTTGGACCGGCCATGTAGATCCTCTTCTAATACCCTTTGGACTTTAACACTCAGGGTAATATATCTCTGTGGGTACAGTAAGGATGTTCATAGAACCAAGTACTAACCATCACTAGGTTAACCCATTCCCTGTAAACAACAGAGATAGCTAGGATAGGACAGTGAGTGCGTACATTAAGTGCCAGGGCAGTGAGTGCGTACATTAAGTGCCAGGGCAGTGAGTGCGTACATTAAGTGCCAGGGCAGGGAGTGCGTACATTAAGTGCCAGGGCAGTGAGTGCGTACATTAAGTGCCAGGGCAGGGAGTGCGTACATTAAGTGCCAGGGCAGGGAGTGCGTACATTAAGTGCCAGGGCAGGGAGTGCGTACATTAAGTGCCAGGGCAGGGAGTGCGTACATTAAGTGCCAGGGCAGGGAGTGCGTACATTAAGGGCCAGGGCAGGGAGTGCGTACATTAAGGGCCAGGAGGTCCACCCAGTGAGTGTGTCCCGTGCCTGACCCCCGGTGTCTGGGGTTCCCTACAGAGGTGCGAGGCGCGGCTGGTGACCAAGTCGGCCGTGTGTCTGGAGGTCGCCATCCTCCCCGAGGAGGTCCCCGCTCTGCTACCCACAATGCACCTCTCGGACCACGTGTCCAACTGCGCCCTCCTGTGGGAGGCCCTGGAGGAGGGGGACGTCATCAGCAACCTGGTCTGCCTCAGCAGGAACAAGGAGTCCATCGTATCCTTCAGTGATGTCTTCAAAGTGTTCTCCTAAGGTCTGGTCCAGGGACTGCACTTCAGCAGCGCATGTCTAACCAGTAGCCGCCCAAAGAGCTGTGCAATACTGCCTGACATTCACCCGTTCATTCAGTCTCCCATACACCCATTCACCCGTTCATTCAGTCTCCCATTCACCCGTCCATGCACGCAATCACCCATTCTTGCACCTTTTCACCAATTCATGAGCACATTCCCACACATCGGGAGCAGTCAGAGTGAGGTGCCTCGCCGACGCTCGATTGATCCACCGACCCGCCTGCGTTGAGATAAGATAAGAACTTCATTTCATCCCTGTTAGAGCAGCCCATGGAATATGGAAAGATGCAATGATAAAATAAAGCGCATAGTGTCCAGCAATACATACATAAAATGTACAGTGGAAAGTGCACATTATGACACTGAAGTATTAAGGTGAGGAATGAGAAGCGGTGTTGGTGTTGTCCTTAACCCCCCCCCCCCCTGAAGACCCTCACCCAGAAGCCTCTGGTGCGCTGGGGCCTGGAGGAGGGGCTGTTCGTGAAGGGCTTCTCGGAGCTGGTGGTGGGGATGACCCTGGTGGGCTGGATCAAGAAGCTCATGCCCTACGGGGTGTTCGTGGAGTTCCCCTGTGGCATCATGGGCCTGGCCCCCAAGTCTGTGAGTGGCACGCTGTCTGTCTGTCTGTCTGTCTGTCTGTCTGTCTGTCTGTCTGTGTATCCCTGTTTTGTATACTGTGTATCTGTTGTGTATGTGGTGTGTGTATCTGTTGTGTATATGTGTCTGTGGTGTGTCTATGTGGTGTATCTGCAGTGTATATGTGTCTGTGTGGTGTGTATTAACGCCCCCCCCCCCCCCCCTCCCAGGCGCTGTGCGACCGCTTCGTGACGGACACGGCCTCCGCCTACCAGCTGGGCCAGACGGTGATCGCCATGGTGACCACCTTCGACGAGGAGAAGCAGCGCTTCCTGGTGACCCTGAAGGGGTCGGAGGTCACGGCCCCGGAGGGCGGGGCCCAGGCGCTGCTGCTCAGGGGGCTGAGGGAGAGGAGGAGCGCCGAAGAGGTGCTGGCCGGCAGAGGTACCCCCCCCCCCCCCCTATAGGAGAAGAGAAGGTCATTGTAGCGTGGCGGCCATTTTACAAAATGGCCGTTTTGACCGCGAAAATAAATATAAAATATAATAATATCGGCCAGCCAATATATATCGGTCAATCGCTCATTGCTTTGGATAAACACGTCTGCTGAATGTCTTGCCTTCCAGAAGGTTCCGGGGTGCGGCAGGAGCTGCTGGAGCTCACCGTAGGGCAGAAGCTCACGCTGGCCGTGGAGGAGGCGCCGGAGGAGGGCGGGGCCACCTTCAAGTCCGACGAGCTGACGGGCGTCGCCATAGCAGCCAGCAAGCCTCACGTCCTAGGTGGGTGGGGGGCAGAGGGAGAGATGCCCTGTGTGTGTGTGTGACGGACCGCTCCTGACCAGCTGGCTGTCGCCCTGCGTGGTCGACTCCGCCGTCGGTGGGTGAATGTGTGATGACTGGGTGAATGTGTTTATGAATGGTTGAATTTGAGGCGATACTTTAAAGGGACACGGCGTAATATTTTAAATCATTTATTACCTCAAATCAACGTATTCATTCATAAATAAGTCCTCATTGGTGTAAAATGATCTCTGCCAATAATCTCACTTATCCTCCTGAGCGAAGAATAATTAATATGTAGTTACATAGGACGGGTAAGCTTCATGGAGGCTTCCATGTTCTTCCGGTCTATGAACTGACAAAAAAGCACTACGTGGTACAGGAAATGCAAACGCATTTTCACTCTGAGCCAGCGTGAATGATGACTGAAATAATTCACTATCTTGCTCGAGGAGTAATTACTCATACATCATTAGCTTACACTAATGATTCACGGCAGTTTGAAATTTGTTTGAAATAACGAACCTCATCACTCGATTGACTCGATGAGGTAGTATTGGATGTCATGACACAGCTTCTTGGCACATACTGCCCACCGTAGTTTTTGAACAAGCGAGCACTATTAGTTTGAATGCAATATACAATTGTACCACTAGATGGGAGTAATTTTTACACAGTGTCCCTTTAATGCGCTTTGAGGGGCAACTGGTAAGCAAAGGGAGGTATAGATGCAGTCTATTTTCCGTTTACTATGAGGTTGTTTATTGCGTTGACTCAAACTTGTAAGAGAAGCTAAGTTTTTAGTGAATTTTGAAGAGAGAGAACGACCTTGTTGGTTAAACTTGATGTGCATGTTTTGTCCGTGCCAGGCGTGACCTTGACCCCGGGTCAGAAGGTCACGGCAGTGGTTCTCCAGGTGGACCTCCTCTCCGCCCGCGTCCACGTCTCCGTCCTGCCTAAGCTGCTGGCCAAGAAGAAATCTGTGAGTCTCTTCTGCCGCTGTGTCCGGCGTACAGCGTTATGCCTCTAAGCATACAGCGTACCTACATCTAAAGCTCTTTCTACTAGTGTACCCCCCTCCTAAGAGTACCCCCTTCACACAAAAAGATTTTGGAGAATAAAAACTGAATTTAGTGAGAGACATGGGTCTGTGCTTCATGCAACTGTTGGCCCAAAAAATTATAAAATCTTCAGCCGCGTGTCCATGTTTTATCGATTTTCTATTGTCGAGGTTTCACAATTTAAACTTTCTCCGGGTGAAAAAAAGATAGTTCTCTTTTTTATATTTATTTATGTTTTAATCTTTGAGTCATTTTTTGAGTACCGCTTGCAGTAGTCCAAAGGTCCCCTGGGGGTACGCGTACCCCCCCACAGACATCCTCCAGCCCTCCTCCTGATCCCTTTGCCCCCCCCCAGCTGGAGGCGGGCTCCCTGCTGGCCGTGATGGTGCAGCACGTGGACCAGGCCTTCGCCGTGGTCGCCTTCGAGAGCTCCGCCCGCCTGGCCGTGGTGCACGCTGCCCGCCACATCAACGCCGTGTTCAGCGAGGCTGGCCACCTGAAGCCGGGCTCCGCCCTCTCCGTGACGGTCACGGACCCAGCGTGCGCGGAGCTGCGGGGGCTGCCCCTGCTGCGCGTGGAGGCGGGGCACTCCCGCCACACGGCCCCGGCGCCGCGCGCCGCCACCACGTCGGAGAGCGAGGCGTCGCCCGGCCACGTCTACGGCGAGACGCTGGAGGGCGCGGTGCGCTCGGTGAAGCCCACGTGCGTGCTGGTGGCGCTGGACGGCGGCGGCACGGGGAGCGTGCACGTGTCCCAGATGGTGGACGTCGTGGCCATCGGCAGCTTCCCCACGGCGCTGCTGGAGGCGGGCGCCCGGGTCCGGGCCCGCGTCATCGGGGGCCGAGAGGCCACCAGCCACCGGTGAGCTGAGAGGCTCCTCCCACAGAGACCGCCATGCTAAGGGTTGTTACAGAGACCTCAGTTCTTGGAAGTGTTATTACCAGAGGCTGCTTAGAGAGCTCAGTCATCTGAGTGTTAACGAGGCCACTTATCGACATCTGTTCTTTAGTGTTATTAACGTAGCTGTGTCTCTCTTTGTGTTTCAGTTTCCTGCCCTTCTCTCACCCCAACTTCAAATACTCGATTCCCGAGCTCACTCTGGTTCCCAGGTACCCGCCTGTCCGTCCGTCCGTCTGTCTGGTTGTCTAGTCTCAATACGTCACACAGGCATCGGGTAAACTCTCTCCCTCCCTCTCGCTCGCCCCCAGTAAGCTGGACGACAGTGTGAAAATCAACCCAGTGAAGCCACGGGAGAAACTGGGAAGCTTCAAGGCTGGACAACAAATCACATGCTTTGTATCAAAGGTACCATACTGGAATGAACATTATCCTATCCTTACCCTAGCTATCTGTGTTGTACAAGGGGAATGGGTTAACCTAGTGATTGTTAGTGCTTGGTACTTGGTTCTATGAACATTCATACAAATGTACTTATTGTAAATCGCTTTGGATGAAAGCGTTTTTCTAAGTGCCCTCAATGTAAGTGTGAGTCTCTGTAAGGTGTCTGTTGGACGCTGAGCGGTTCCTCTGTCCCCAGTACAACACAGAGAGGAAGTGTCTGGAGGTCAGCACTGACCCGTCCCTCACCGGGACCATCGACCTGCTGGACCTCGTCAAAGACCCCAAGGTGAGTTCAGCTCCAACGTGAAGGAACGTCTGGTTAACTCCCCCTGGCTGGGCCGGCCATGTCTGGTTATGAAGCCCACGCTAGTGTGCAAACAGAATGCAACCATCGCTCAATCTTACCGTCAGTCCAACGCTTCGGACATGGATGTAAGATCACAAAACCTTTTTCTGTCACACTGTATCTGCATCATCTGAGGCGATAGAGGAAGGACATTCGCTCCATGGAGCCGGAAGTTCTTTCTACACTACACTCGAATATAAACTGTTGGTTATTCTCTAACAAAAACTACTTTGAATGTCATCTATAGTTGCTGGGAACCTAATGTACTCATTGTATGACGCACCTGTTAGCTGTGTGACTTCTGCCCAAAGATTAATAAAAAGTGAATGTTTTCTTCATGCACTCTTTTAAAACTGTTGTGTGTTCCTGTAGGAGGCTATGGTACTCTGGTGTTAAAGCTGTGTTACCCTAACCCTAACCCTTCCTGTAGGAGGCTATGGTACTCTGATGTTAAAGCTGTGTGTTATGTTCCTGTAGGAGGCTATGGTACTCTGGTGTTAAAGCTGTGTGTTACCCTAACCCTAACCCTTCCTGTAGGAGGCTATGGTACTCTGGTGTTAAAGCTGTGTTATGTTCCTGTAGGAGGCTATGGTACTCTGGTGTTAAAGCTGTGTGTTACCCTAACCCTAACCCTTCCTGTAGGAGGCTATGGTACTCTGGTGTTAAAGCTGTGTTATGTTCCTGTAGGAGGCTATGGTACTCTGGTGTTAAAGCTGTGTGTTACCCTAACCCTAACCCTTCCTGTAGGAGGCTATGGTACTCTGGTGTTAAAGCTGTGTTATGTTCCTGTAGGAGGCTATGGTACTCTGGTGTTAAAGCTGTGTGTTACCCTAACCCTTCCTGTAGGAGGCTATGGTACTCTGGTGTTAAAGCTGTGTGTTACCCTAACCCTAACCCTTCCTGTAGGAGGCCAGCTACCCAGAGAAACTGTACAAGAGCGGCCTGGCACTGAGGGCCACGGTGGTCGAGGCCTCGTCCAAACCCTACCGCTTCTCCCTGTCGCTCAACGGTGAGTCCGCCGCCTAGCTGCAAGTCTGGACCTAGCTTGTTAGCTGCTAGCCTAGCTGCTAGTCCGGACCTAGCTCGTTAGCTGTTAGCCTAGCTGCTAGTCTAGACCTAGCTCGTTAGCTGCTAGTCTTGCTGCTAGTCCGGACCTAGCTCGTTAGCTGCTAGCCTAGCTGCTCGTCTGGACCTAGCTCGTTAGCTGCTAGCCTAGCTGCTAGTCTAGACCTAGCTCTTCAGCTGCTAGCCTGGAGCTAGCTCGTTAGCTGCTAGCCTAGCTGCTAGTCTGAACCTAGCTCGTTAGCTGCTAGCCTAGCTGCTAGTCTGCCTTCATGCTCAATGTTTCTCTTTAGTTTGTAGCGTTCTGACCCTTTTACCATCGGTTTAACCAATGGTTAAACCACTCAACCTTAAGGCACTCCCCCTGTTTATGTTGTCTGTTTACCATGTGCAGCACCAACTAGCCCCCTGGGGCTGGAGGGGGCCTTAAAGCTATGGTCGGCACTTTGACCATTCAGCATATTGTTGTCATACATGTTGAAATTCTCTTTACAACCAGACAGCAAGATGGGGGGGGGGGGGGTTCATTCTCAGTGTTTTTTCTCCAAACGGCCTACCCCAGCTATAACTGGTTCCAGGAAACCAGATCCAAAGGAATGAGTCAGAACCTCCCAGTAAGACCTCTGTCCCCCCCCGCAGGCCTGCAGCAGCTGGAGGAAGGGGTCGTGACCCTGGGCATGGTGACGAACATCGAACCCGGCCGGGGGCTCCTGGTCCGGCTGCCTTCTGACGCCACGGGGACCGTCTCCATGACGCAGCTGACGGACTGCTACCGCAAGGACCCCCTGAAGGCCTTCAGCAAGGACCAGATCCTCAGGTGGGTCTACTGCTCTAGTGGAGGCCTCTGGGTGGAGCTCTGTCTACTGCTCTAGTGGAGGCCTCTGGGTGGAGCTCTGTCTACTGCTCTACTGGAGGCCTCTGGGTGGAGCTCTGTCTACTGCTCTACTGGAGGCCTCTGGGTGGAGCTCCGTCAGCTGCTCTACTGGAGGCCTCTGGGTGGAGCTCTGTCTACTGCTCTAGTGGAGGCCTCTGGGTGGAGCTCTGTCTACTGCTCTACTGGAGGCCTCTGGGTGGAGCTCTGTCTACTGCTCTAGTGGAGGCCTCTGGGTGGAGCTCTGTCTACTGCTCTACTGGAGGCCTCTGGGTGGAGCTCTGTCTACTGCTCTACTGGAGGCCTCTGGGTGGAGCTCCGTCTACTGCTCTACTGGAGGCCTCTGGGTGGAGCTCTGTCTACTGCTCTACTGGAGGCCTCTGGGTGGAGCTGTCTACTGCTCTACTGGAGGCCTCTGGGTGGAGCTGTCTACTGTTGTACCGGTTCCTCTAGAACGCAGCATAGAGTCCGAGCAAAACGGCTGCACCCCCTTAGCCTTAGAGTTAGCGTCTCGATGACGCAACAGGTTTTACAGCACATTTCAAACGACACAACGTTTTTCTTCTACCTTTTTGTTTCCACGGTTAATTAAAATGTTAACCCTAGAAAGTCCCACAGAATGTTTACTTTTGGGCTTAGAAGAAACTAATGCTTGACTGAAGACTCATCCTAAAGGTGTTTCCTGTATCCTTCTCTCCTCAGATGTTTCCTTCTGGGGACTAAAGATGACAAGTGGGAGCTGTCTCTGCGTCAGTCGAGGTACGACGAGTTCTGCAGTGCACCACTCTACAGACTCCTCTTGTGTCTGGTTGTCTGGCTATCGTCTGGCTATCGTCTGGGCGAATGATTGGGGCTAGGGTCGGGGCTAACCTCTGACGGTCTTTGCCCCCCCCAGGGTCGCCCCGGACCTCGCCCCAGCGGCTAAGGACCCAGAGGTCCTGTCCACCGACGCCCTGAAGCCCGGGAAACTCATCAGGGGCTACGTCATGTCAGCTGGGGATCAGGGGGTCCTAGTCAGGTAACGAACACACACACACGCACATACGCAGAGACACATGTACGCACACGTATATACACTCGCATATACACACGCACACGCAGATATACAAGCATATACACACAAACACGCGCATATGTATGTACACACAACGAGCACTCATATGAATATACACCCATGCACGCATAAACACACACCCACACGCACATAAACACACACCAACTCTTGCAGAAACGCACTCACGCACTTACTCACTCACTACACCAAGGGGCAGATATTGGAGTGAAAGGTCTCATTCAGTCACCGTTTGATTCGGCGGTGGCGGTTGTTAACCCGTGGTCTCCCCCGCTCCACCAGGCTGTCTGGGAGCATCACAGGCAGAGCCCTCCTCCACAAGGCCACCAAGTTCTCCGTCAGCCCCAAAGTGCTGAGCCAACACCTGCCCTCCTCCACCCTGCTCACCACGAGCATCATCAGGTGGGCCCCCCCCCCCCCCCTGTTAGCAGCTCGTTGAACCACAAGCTGCTGTCATGTCACATGTTAATGAAGGCTCAGTAAACGAGGAGGGGCAGAGGAATATCCAGCTCTCTGTCCCGTCATACGATACGGCTTTATCAATCCTCCGTAGGAGAAAACGGCACACGATAAAAGTAAATCAAATACATTAAGAATACAAAGTACTAATACAAACAAAAGTATACGCTAAGGGTAAATGCTAAACGAAATGCTAAAAGTAAGGAGAAGACAAATGGAACAAGCAACAACAAATAGGGCCAACAATAATAGACGGTCTAAACAGTATAAATGATGAATCCTCTTCCTCCTCCTCCTCCTCAGCGTCGACCCGGAGACCCAGCTGGTGGAGCTGTCGCTGCTGACCCAGGACACCAAGAAGTCAGACGTGGTGCCCGAGGCCCTGGGCCTGCCGCTGCGGCCCCCCGAGGAGCAGAAGGAGGAGCTCGCCGCCCGGATGAAGAGGAAGGCCGCGATGATGGAGGTGGTGCATCCTGCCTGTGGGGGCGTGTCCCTGAGGGTCCTCGAGTGTCCCTGAGCAACCTAGCGTGTTGTTGCCTCTCCTAGCTTTTTTTATTTATCTTTATTTAACCAGGGAGAAATCACATTGAAATATAAATATACATGTTTATATATATCTCTTTTACAAGTGAGCCCTGGCCAAGGTAGCGGCACACAATTAACATAGGACTAGCCTCTCCTAGCGTGTGCTAGCCTCTCCTAGCGTGTGCTAGTCTCTCCTAGCGTGTGCTAGCCTCCCCTAGCGTGTGCTAGCCTCTCCTAGCGTGTGCTAGCCTCCCCTAGCGTGTGCTAGCCTCTCCTAGCGTGTGCTAGCCTCTCCTAGCGTGTGCTAGCCTCCCCTAGCGTGTGCTAGCCTCTCCTAGCGTGTGCTAGCCTCCCCTAGCGTGTGCTAGCCTCCCCTAGCGTGTGCTAGCCTCCCCTAGCGTGTGCTAGCCTCCCCTAGCGTGTGCTAGCCTCCCCTAGCGTGTGCTAGCCTCCCCTAGCGTGTGCTAGTCTCTCCTAGCGTGTGCTAGCCTCCCCTAGCGTGTGCTAGCCTCCCCTAGCGTGCGCTAGCCTCCCCTAGCGTGCGCTAGCCTCTCCTAGCGTGCGCTAGCCTCTCCTAGCGTGCGCTAGCCTCTCCTAGCGTGCGCTAGCCTCTCCTAGCGTGCGCTAGCCTCTCCTAGCGTGCGCTAGCCTCTCCTAGCGTGTGCTAGCCTCTCCTAGCCTGTTCATCCCCTCCCTTGAAGTAGCTCCCTTCTCTTCCTCATGAAGGGATGAAGATCTCCGATAAGTCCCTGTTCTCTAATGTACCTGAATGTGTTGAGAGGAGAATTCATAATAACACACTGGACGTGGTCTTCGTCACTGGACGTGGTCTTCGTCACTGTAATCTTTGCATCATTTTTCTAAATGTGTCTGCAGTACTTTATGGTAGGCAATGACATACAGCCAACATTTAGACATTATAGTTAAGAACTCCGGTCTTGTGGTGTCTTTCAGACCATGGCTGAGATCAAGTCCAAGAAGATGAAGATGAAGAAGATTGAGGAGCAGAGTGGCCCTGACGTGTACTTCAGAGAAGGAGAGGAGGAGGAGGAGGAGGAGGAGGAGGAGGAACGTCCTAAGAAGGTAAACATGTCTGGTCAGCAGGTTCTAACGCTGGCCAATCAAAACCTGGGGGCTTTGGCCAGACCCAAGAGAAGGGAATTAATACTAAATGTATTCCTCCACTTTATATTATATTAGAGTATGAATGTTCTGTTTCAATGTTGTAATTAACAAAGTAAGTCTTAAATTCAGATGTGACGGACAGCTTCATAATAGCGTTCCGCACAGCATCACGGTAACTTCAGATGTTCCTTGGTTTCCTGCAACAACAAGGAAGGGTTAGGGTTAGGACTTAACGGTGGATCAGGACAATCAGTGTCTCACTGGAGCTCATCTCAGAGTAGACCCAGCTGCTGATGAACATGAATATCTAACTGCTTTGTCGTGTCTGTGTGCGTGTTTCTGTCTCTGTGTGTGTGTCTCTGTGTGTGTGTGTGTGTGTGTGTGTCTTTGACCAGGTCAAGGCTGTGGTCACTGTGGATAAGAAGAAGAAGAGAAAGGCGAAGAAGGGGCGACCAGAGGACAGCGACAGCGGGGTGGAAGTGTCCTGCAGGGAAGAGGAGACCACAACGACCAAGGTACACCGGCTGCGGTCGGCCAGTGAGAAAGTGAAAGGGACTTTGGGGAGCCCATACTATTTTTCCGAAACCTAGAGATCTTCCGATACCATTTTTCCGAACCCTAGAGATGTTCCGATACTATTTTTTCCTGTCCGGTTCCTGAACTTGAGTATCACCCGATCCGGAGTATAAACCGTCGCAGCATCTATCATTGTAACCACTAACATCGCTGGTTCTGATTGAAGGGTTCTCCTACGATGACGGCAACGCACGGCCGCTTCACTTACTGAAGAAAATGTATGATCGATCATTTTGATAACACATTTGTATTCTTGTAGTTAAGCGTGAGCAGCATCCATGTTTTCCATCCAGCTCAAACGAGAGGAGGGCGGCGATGGCACGTTTCCCGTTCCGATTCCCCGTGCATTAAATGAGTCGCGTGATGGTGTCGGATCAGTGCGTAGGATAGTGTACTCGCCGATACCCGATGCTTCGTTGTAGGCAGGATGGGAGGAATGTCCCATCCTGGTCAGGTTCTACGTTGTGGACCTGAACACGCTTGTCGTCCCCCCCCCCAGCAGGTGAAGCCAGACCCCTCGGGCCCCGCCCGCCTACAGGTGTCAGCCGGGTTCTCCTGGGACCTGGGTCTGAGCGCCCTGAGGCCGGCAGCCCTGGACCCCCGGGCCCAGGACGGGGACAGCAGCGCGGAGGAGAGCGAGGAGACGGACAAGGTAGGACCCCCCGCTGGGACCATGACGATGAGGGGCGGGGGTCACAGGGTACCTCACGCTGCCATCCGCGACACGCAGCCCACCATACCGATAATATCGCCATGCAGTGATCCTGCAATAATCAATATGGTGTAACGATGCATCACCATATATGTCTAACGAGTGATGCAGAACGACGGAAAAGTGCTGAACTTCTGTATTTATTCACGGTCTTAACAGTTTTTCGCCTACTGTCTTTGGCTAGTTAACTGCTGTTCAAGTTTCCTTCATCCGTGTGTTGAGCGCCCCCTGGTGGAGCAGGGAAACCAGTTCAGAGCGCCTTACTTTATTAATTTAAATATCTATGCTTCAGGCGAAATCCTGTCTAACTCTTCAGGAATAAAGCAATAATAAAAATAATTTGGCGCCAGTGCATCGATTCTCGTATCACACAAAGCAGGGCGACGATATATCGCCGTATCGATATTTTGTCCCACCCCTGTCGATGGCTTTCTACTTTGAATGGCGTCTTTTCTTGCTCCTTGAAGCAAAAGGTCATTTTGTTTTTTATATAATACAAGGATAACTTGTTAGTAACCGAGTGACACAAGAACGCAGGTGGAGGCGTTGATATCCTCTTTAACTCTGATAGACTAGCACCAGGACGATGTTACGGTTTACACTGCACAGGGGCCGTAGAGCGCCCCCTCGGGCATGGGGGTAACACTGCATACTGTTGACTATCAATGGTATGAATAACAACATTACCATAGATACCATAGTCAGGCGGTCAATCAAGTTATAGCAGACGTTGCAGATGTATTTTAGATAGTTAATTCAACATGTTTAGCATATCACATACGACAATCCCCACAACAAAAAGTCTTCTCCTATCTCGTCCTGAAGTCTCTCTGTGCCTCCTCCTTCTCATGGCCTCACCAGACATGGCTCTCAGTTCTGTGACTTGTGGCTCCGGCCTTGTTCCCTGATGCTGCTTAAAGAGGATGAGTTGATCCTCATCCTCCATGGAGATATGACGATGGTCCACAGGTGTTGCTTAGAGAGGCTCTGACTGTCGTCTGTGATATGCTAAGCATGTTTAATAAACCGTCTCAAATGCATCTGCAAAACATGTTTAATCGACCGCCGGACTACGGCCGCCTACGACAGGGATGCAAATGAACCAGGGACTGTGGATGAAAAGTAATTTTTTTAGTAATTCTGGCCCATTTACATGTTTTTTTAAACAAAAATTGTCATAATCATGCATGGTCCCTATCAAAAATAAGCCAATAAATAAATGAATAAAAAAGAGTAGAAATAAACAGAAACTATATCTGCACACGAGGAGCCGGAGAGGAGGAGCCGGAGCTAAGCGTGTGTCTGTCCGTGGTTCTCCTCCCAGCCCCAGAAGAAGAGCAAGCAGCAGCAGGAGCAGGAGCAGAAGGAGGAGGAGAAGGCCCTGGCGCGGCGGGAGGTTCAGCTGATGGAGCCCGGCCTGCGGCCCCAGGACGCAGCTTCCTTCGAGCGCCTGCTGCTGGCCTCGCCCAACAGCTCCCTCCTGTGGCTGCAGTACATGGCCAACCACCTGCAGGCCACGCAGATAGAGCAGGCCCGCAGCGTGGCCGAGAGGGCCCTGAAGACCATCTCCTTCAGGTCAGAGCTCACTGTTACACAGCCCCTACCCCTGACCCTGAAGACCATCTCCTTCAGGTCAGAGCTCACTGTTACACAGCCCCTACCCCCTGACCCTGAAGACCATCTCCTTCAGGTCAGAGCTCACTGTTACACAGCCCCTACCCCCTGACCCTGAAGACCATCTCCTTCAGGTCAGAGCTCACTGTTGCACAGCCCCTACCCCTGACCCTGAAGACCATCTCCTTCAGGTCAGAGCTCACTGTTACACAGCCCCTACCCCCTGACCCTGAAGACCATCTCCTTCAGGTCAGAGCTCACTGTTGCACAGCCCCTACCCCTGACCCTGAAGACCATCTCCTTCAGGTCAGAGCTCACTGTTGCACAGCCCCTTCCCCTGACCCTGAAGACCATCTCCTTCAGGTCAGAGCTCACTGTTGCACAGCCCCTACCCCTGACCCTGAAGACCATCTCCTTCAGGTCAGAGCTCACTGTTACACAGCCCCTACCCCTGACCCTGAAGACCATCTCCTTCAGGTCAGAGCTCACTGTTACACAGCCCCTACCCCTGACCCTGAAGACCATCTCCTTCAGGTCAGAGCTCACTGTTACACAGCCCCTACCCCTGACCCTGAAGACCATCTCCTTCAGGTCAGAGCTCACTGTTGCACAGCCCCATCTCCTTCAGGTCCATCACAGAGCACTTTACAGGAACAAGCTACAGACAGGGAGGAGCAGGAGAAGCTGAACGTGTGTTTAACTCCTGGTGTTGTTCTCCGTCTCCAGGGAGGAGCAGGAGAAGCTGAACGTGTGTTTAACTCCTGGTGTTGTTCTCCTCCAGGGAGGAGCAGGAGAAGCTGAACGTGTGTTTAACTCCTGGTGTTGTTCTCCTCCAGGGAGGAGCAGGAGAAGCTGAACGTGTGTTTAACTCCTGGTGTTGTTCTCCTCCAGGGAGGAGCAGGAGAAGCTGAACGTGTGGGTGGCGTTGCTGAACCTGGAGAACATGTACGGCTCGGAGGAGAGCCTGAAGAAGGTGTTTGAGGGCGCGCAGACCTTCTGCGAGCCCATGCCCGTTTACCAGCAGCTGGCCGACATCTACGCCCGCTCCAACAAGATGAAGGTACGCCCCGGGGCCGCGAACCCACACCCCGGCTCCTCCTAGCAGGGAACTGAACCAGGAGTCGTCTCACACCAATGAAAAGTTAAAGCATCGTTAAAGCATCGTTAAAGCATCGTTAAAGCATCGTTAAAGCATCGTTAAAGCAGCGTTAAAGCAGCGTTAAAGCAGCGTTAAAGCAGCGTTAAAGCAGCGTTAAAGCAGCGTTAAAGCATCGTTAAAGCAGCACAGATCAGAGCCCTCCACCCACTAAGAGCTGATGGACGACTGGGGGCGCTTCTCCCAAACCGCACTCGAATAATATCTCTGCCGTTATGATTTTAAAGCGTCTCTCTCCCCCAGGAGGCGGAGTCTCTGTACCGGACGATGGTGAAGCGCTTCCGGCAGCAGAAGGGCTCGTGGCTGAGCTACGGCAGCTTCCTGCTGCAGCAGGGTCAGAGCGACGCTGCCAGCGCTCTCCTGCAGAGGGCGCTGCAGAGCCTGCCCTCCACAGACAGTGAGGCGCACGCACTTAGCATCTTATCCTCGCTGTGTTGTGTACGGGGAACGGGTTAACCTAGTGATAGTTAGGGCTTGGCACTTGGCTCTATGAACGTCCTCACTGTACCCACAGAGATGTATTGTTGTTTCTTTCTTCTGACTAATGTCCTTATTGTAAGTCGCTTTTGATAAAAGCGTCTGATAAACACCCTCAATCTAAATGTCACCTTATTCAGTGAAGTAGAATCCCCTAAGTTCCCCCCAGCTTCCCTAAAGCTCCCCTCTCCCCCCCCCCCCCCCAGGCGTGGAGCTGATCTCTAAGTTCGCTCAGCTGGAGTACCAGTACGGCGACACGGAGCGCGGCCGAGCCATGATGGACAAGATCCTGGGGACGTACCCCAAGAGGACGGACCTGTGGTCGGTCTTCATGGACCTGACCATCAAACACGGCTCCCAGAAGGACGTCAGGTAGGGCCCACACACTCGTTAGTGGCTAGGGGCCGGGCCCACACACTCGTTAGTGGGTTGGGGCTGCATGAGGCTCAGGAGGCAGAGCGGGAGGCAGAGCGCGTCGGCTGGTAACCAGAAGGTTGCTAGTTCGATCCCCGGCTCCTCCTAGCTGAGTGCTGAGGTGTCCCTGAGTGAGACGCCTCCCCCTGACTGCTGCTGACCAGCTGGCTGTCGCCCTGCGAGGCTGACTCCGCCGTCGGGGGGGGGGGGGGGGGGGGATGTGAGGCATTACGTAAAGGCATTGAGTGGCCACTGGTTATAAAAGCGCTGTCTAATTGCAGTCAATTACAAGTATGTTTTTACTGGGGACCCAGAGTCGGATCACCCCCATCACCCTACGGGACTATCCTGCCCGCAGTATTATTAATGTCCCCCTCAGCCTCCCTGTTAACTCCTCCCCCCCCCCCCCCCCCCCCCCCCCCAGGGCGCTGTTCGACCGCGCGATCCACCTCAGCGTGGCGATCAAGAAGGTCAAGTTCTTCTTCAAGCGCTATCTGGACTACGAGAAGAAGCACGGCACGCCGGAGAGCGTCCAGACGGTGAAGGAGAAGGCCCTGGAGTTCGTAGAGGCCAAGGGCACGCAGGCCGCCTGCTAGAGGGGGAGAAGGGGGGAGACACAGGCCGACTGCTAGGGGGGGGAGAGAGGGGGGGAGACGCAGGCCCCCTGCTAGAGGGGGAGAGAGGGGGGAGACGCAGGCCACCTGCTAGAGGGGGAGAGAGGGGGGAGACACAGGCCGACTGCTAGGGGGGGAGAGAGGGGGGAGACGCAGGCCACCTGCTAGAGGGGGGGAGACACAGGCCGACTGCTAGGGGGGGGAGACGCAGGCCACCTGCTAGGGGGTGGAAAGAGGGGGAGAGAGGGGGGAGACGCAGCACCCAGTCTACCAGCTCCTGAGTCGCTGCTTAACGGGAACATGGACTGTAGCTCATGGTGTTGACGCAGGTGATGGTTGCCAAGGTGATTGTCACCCTGGTGACGGTAACCGTGGCGATGTCCAGGGGAATCCTCTTCTCGTTGCGATGGACGGATCATCACAGCTTCTCAAACCATATTTCAGTCTTTGAAGATAATTTCTGCGTCTCGACTTTAAGGAGAAGATATTTTATTCCGTATTTTTTATGGATGTGTTGAATTTACCGTTTTATTTCTTTTCTTTTTATTAAAACAAAAATAACTTGGAGTTTTGTTGTTTCCTCTATCATTGCAATGACATGACGTTTTATTTTTAAAAGCAACAAGTACAAAATAACAATATATATTTATAAGGACACGTTTACGTACGGTAACACACGCGAATGCAAGACTAACACGCAATCGGCCTCTCTGAAGTAAACGAACGTAGCGAGAGCGAGACTTCTACACCGGCCTGGAGAATCTACTGCTGACATCACACACTCCTCCTCCTCCTTCCTCCTACTCCTCCTACTCCACCTCCTTCCTCCTCCTGCTCCTCCTCGTTGGCAGTATTGAGAGGATGTCCGTATGTGGCACGAAGTGAAGAGGGTAAATGAAAGGTTTGTGCTGGCTGATGATGTTAAAGCGTGACGTGACGCCACCACAGTGAAAACCCGCCTTTTCCTTTGTTCTGGTGACATCACAAGTGGGCGTGACCACCTAGATGGATGGACGAGCAGCAACATCTGCCGCTGGGTAGGCTGGTAGGCTGATTCAGCGTACGTTTAGCTAGACACGCCCACTTGTGATAAAACACAGATATACAGGCTTGTGACGGCTGATCACACTCACACCTGGTGGCGTCCTACCACCTCTTTAACGCCCCCCCCCCCCCTCCGAGTTATAAAGACAACCACAGTCCTATATCCCCCCCACCCCTCTCCCTACAGGTCCTGTTGGGTTGTCCCAACGATACTCCCAGTATCCATCACTGGGACGAGATCCACAACCATCTCCTCCCAGTCCATCGATGTCTTTTGTGTATTTGGTCAATGAAGGTAAAGTCAAGGTGGGCGTGTCCGTATCTGGGGTCACCATGGAGACCAGCGCTAAGAGGTGCCACTAGATCCAATCAACAAAGATAAATCCAGATGATGTAAAGCATCTCATCTGGATTCATTAGAATGCTCCTGTTCTTAAGAGGCGGAGCCTGGTCCTGGTGGCTACGCCCCCTCCTCCCCTGATTGGTCTACTACTCCTACGGTCCAGGGGCCCCTCCTGATTGGTCTAGACCTCCTCCGGGTCCAGGGGCCCGTCCTGATTGGCCTCCGGTGGGGACTCCGGCTGCAGGCGGAGGATGGGCTTGTTGCACATCGGACACACGCTGCGGATCTCCAGCCACTTCAGTAAGCACCTGCAGGGACAGACCGGGGCTTAGAGACAGCACCGGGGTTTAGAGACAGCACCGGGGCTTAGAGACAGCACTTAGAGACAGACCGGGGCTTAGAGACAGCACTCTGGATTAGAGTGGCACTTAAACTCGTTTTATATACATGCTCCCATTAGCGCCCTCTGGTGGCGGCAGTTGTGGCTGCGCTTCTGAATGACGTCAAGATGTTATTTACTTACTTCGAATTATGTAAACTATACTAACTATAGTATACTAACTACAAAGTATGATCACAGCTGGCGTGCTTTTGGAATAGTTTATCTCATTAAATATTGAGGCCACGAAGTACCAGGCACACATGAGAAGCATTTGCTTGCTCATTTGTCTTATTTAAATGTTACCCAAAGCAGAAGGATTAGCGACGCGACAACTGGTCACCCTGCTGGAAAACCAGGGAAGGGAATTCCCGTCGCACCGATGAGATTCCTTCTTTTTCCTTATTAATAGGAAACCACAGATTTGCGTCACTTACTTCTTGTGGAAGGCGTGCGAACAGGGACAGACGCCCAGCTCATCCCGGGTCCTAAACTCCTCCAGACACACCGCGCACGTTTGCTGCAAACAAACATCCTGTTTAGTGTCCGAGTTCTTCTGTAGGCCTACTTCACTCCATTCTGTGTCACCGGGCGTGCAGAGGAAACCACCGGATGGTTTCCGGTGTTATTGATGAAATAGTGAATCATTATTGCAGTGTGATGATGGCAGCCAACCCTTTTATTTTTCATATATATATATATATATATATATATATATATATATATATATATATATATATATATATATATATATATATATATATATATATACACACACACACACACACATACTATAAAAAAAATATTTTAGCGATGCTGAGAACTATCAGCATATATAGTCCAATCATGTTTTTTTCTCTCACTAAAAAGGCTTCCTAATATCGACAAATGAAAGAAAAACAAACGCTTGCTGACGACTTGGCACTTTTCAATCTATGATGAAGAGTGTGTGTGTGTGTTACATTCTCAAACACACACACATCATAGAATGAGAAACGTCCAGTCTTCAACTTCTGTCTCTTTCTCCCTCCCCTGGTTCGGTTAACTCCGTGGACAACTACGACTCAAGTGAGTCCTCTGAGTGTGTGTGACACTTGCATGAACAAAACTCCTACGCTCTTAAAAACAAAAGGAATGGAGGAAGTCAGACGCCCTTTAAAAGTACGTTGACATTTACATTTAGGGGTTCAGCAGACGCTTTTATCCAGACTTACAATAAGTCAAATTGTCTGAAGAATAATAATCTGTCTACATTAAGGATGTTCATAGAACCGAGTGCCAAGCACTAACCATCACTAGGTTAACCCATTCCCCGTACACAACAGATAGCCAGGGTAAGGTGATACACAATACTAAGTACTGTTTTAAGGACGCACAACACACAATAAGGGCGTAAGAGTGGTGTGTTTGGGGGGGGGGGGGAGTGGGTAAGGCCATGCAGAGTCCAGGTGAACTCTGAACAGGTACAAACACCTGAGTCCCTCCCAGCGGCAGGGGGGAGACGGACCACTCACCCCCAGGAGGGGGGAGACGGGCCACTCACCACCAGGAGGAGGACTAGAGGAGGGGGGAGACGGGCCACTCACCCCCAGGAGGACTAGAGGAGGGGGGAGACGGGCCACTCACCCCCAGGAGGACTAGAGGAGGGGGGGAGTAGAGGAGGGGGGAGACGGGCCACTCACCCCCAGGAGGAGGACTAGAGGAGGGGGGACTAGAGGAGGGGGAGACGGGCCACTCACCCCCAGGAGGAGGACTAGAGGAGGGGGGACTAGAGGAGGGGGGAGACGGGCCACTCACCCCCAGGAGGGGGGAGACGGGCCACTCACCCCCAGGAGGAGGACTAGAGGAGGGGGGAGACGGGCCACTCACCCCAGGAGGACTAGAGTGTGTTTAAATATGGTCGCTAGTGTTTACATGTGGTCGATAGGGTTTAAATGTGGTCGATAGTGTTTACATGTTTAAATGTGGTCGATAGTGTTTACATGTTTAAATGTGGTCGATAGGGTTTACATGTGGGTGATAGTGTTTAAATGTGGTCGATAGGGTTTACGTGTGGTCCATAGTGTTTAAATGTGGGTGATAGTGTTTATATATGGTCGATAGGGTTTACATGTGGTCGATATTGTTTAAATGTGATCGACAGTGTTTAAATATGGTCGATAGTGTTTACATGTGGTCCATAGTGTTTAAATGTGGGTGATAGTGTTTATATATGGTCGATAGTGTTTACATGTGGTCGATAGTGTTTACATGTGGTCCATAGTGTTTAAATGTGGGCGATAGTGTTTAAATGTGGGCGATAGTGTTTAAATGTGGTCGATAGTGTTTAAATGTGGGCGATAGTGTTTACATGTGGTCGATAGGGTTTACATGTGGTCCATAGTGTTTAAATGTGGGCGATAGTGTTTAAATGTGGTCGATAGTGTTTACATGTGGTCGATATTGTTTAAATGTGATCGACAGTGTTTAAATATGGTCGATAGTGTTTAAATATGTTCTTTTCCCTCACTCTCCACCTCATCCCTAACTCTCCACCTCAAGCTGGTGTGTAGTGAGCGTTCTGGCACCGATTGGCTGCCGTGCATCACCCAAGTGGGTGCTACATATTGGTGGTGGTTAGTGAGGTCCCCCCTTCACTTTAGGCGTCTTTGAGTGTTATTAATTATTATTATTCTTCATGTTTAACCTCTGTTTTCCTTTTATTCCTAGTCTGTTTTACATAGTTTTGAATGATGACTATATGCTCTGTAAGGTGACCTTGGGTGTCTTGAAAGGCGCCTCTAAATTAAATGTATTATTATTATTATTAGAGGAGGGGGGAGTAGAGGAAGGGGGAGACGGGCCACTCACCCCCAGTAGGCTCAGCTTCTTGCCTGCTCCTTTCAGCACCACCTGGTCAGGGAGAGGGACAGGGTGTCAGGGAGCTGTCGGGGTGCTCGCTGGGTGCTGCAGGGAGGTGTCGGGGTGCTCGCTGGGTGCTGTACGGAGCTGTCGGGGTGCTCGCTGGGTGCTGCAGGGAGCTGTCGGGGTGCTCGCTGGGTGCTGCAGGGAGCTGTCGGGGTGCTCGCTGGGTGCTGTACGGAGCTTGTCGGGGTGCTCGCTGGGTGCTGCAGGGAGCTGTCGGGGTGCTCGCTGGGTGCTGCAGGGAGCTGTCGGGGTGCTCGCTGGGTGCTGTACGGAGCTGTCGGGGTGCTCGCTGGGTGCTGTACGGAGGTGTCGGGGTGCTATGAAGGCATCAGAGCCCTGCTTTAATGCTGAGTCACAGTGGGCGGGGCCAACGTGTCGGGACCACTCTACGAGGGGTGGGCGGGGCCAACGTGTCGGGACCACTCTACGAGGGGTGGGCGGGGCCAACGTGTCGGGACCACTCTACGAGGGGTGGGCGGGGCCAACGTGTCGGGACCACTCTACGAGGGGTGGGCGGGGCCAACGTGTCGGGACCACTCTACGAGGGGTGGGCGGGGCCAACGTGTCGGGACCACTCTACGAGGGGTGGGCGGGGCCAACGTGTCGGGACCACTCTACGAGGGGTGGGCGGGG
>NC_082384.1:26018375-26066061 GCF_031168955.1 Gadus macrocephalus | reverse complement strand
CCATGGAGGAGGAGGCATAAATAACTTCTATACGCTAGTCCATAGAACAACCAAACTAGCCTGTATGAGGCTGAATGGACTGCATTTATGCACATTCCCCCCCGACGGCGGAGTCAGCCCCGCAGGGCGACAGCCAGCTGGTCAGGAGCAGTCAGGGTGAGGCGTCTCGCTCAGGGACACCTCCACACTCGAACTACTAACCTTCCTGTTACCAGCCAACCCGCTCTACCTCCGGAGCCTCATGCTCTGATAATACAGCCGGTCTGACAGCCTTAAGCCAGCCAGACTATCGACGTCCTGTTGACATTCCACTCGGATACGTACGACATCATGCTGGCTGTCTAACAACGCCATGACTGTTGAAGGATCAAGGATCTCTCTCTCTCTCTCTAGACAACACGCACACACACACAAAAACACACAGACAAAGACACACAGACACATACACAAGCACCATCATGCTGGGTATCCAACAACAGACTAACTGTCCGTTGTTGGATTGAGGATCTGAGGGTCAGGAGGCAACAAGTTAAGAACTCAAATGAGAAGCACGCCCTGTGTTCAGGGCGCTTAGTGGCCACATCCACTTACCGTTGCACCATTGAAATTAGATTCCCAGTGCAGCAGATTCAGAGCCTGTCCAGATAATCTGGAGCCACAGCCAGCAAGGAGGGTCAAGGTCCGGAACCTCAGCTAGCTTCTCCAACGAGGGACCGTTCAGATGTTGGGAAGATTTGTGAAGATTTCACAAAGCCCTGGGGGGGAGGGGAGGGCAGTTCTGTTGGCTCAGTGGTCGGTGCTGTCCAGCATTCCCAGATCTGGATTAGTCGTCCCAAGAGATCTGGAGACTGGGGGAGTCGGACCGGAGATGACCTTGTGTGGCTCCTGGATGTCAACAAGGATGACGTCAACATGAGGGTGGGGGGGGGGGGGAGAGAAGAGAGAGAGAGAGAGAGAGAGAGACAGAGACAGAGACAGAGACAGAGAGAGCGAGACTGTTGTTCACAATGAATCCACGGCTTGTCCGTTCCCTAGAGGACATGTGTGTCATTGACAGCAGTCATTCAGGAGTCGTCGTCAGGGAGGTGCATCACGTTCACGTTTAAAAACAAAACAACAGGGATGCGCTTACCTCACGACAGAGAAGACCCCTCCTTGGCAACACGCCTCATCGTCCTTTTGTCTTGGACACCAGTCTGAGGGCCGTCCACCGTCAAAACTCACAGTGCGTAACGCTGAATCGGACCCAAGTCTCTGTTTTCCAGCGGGGTTCGGACTCAAATCTCATGCGTCAGGTTGTTGTTCCCCAGAGCTCTTCGAACTCTCCTCAAACCCAGACAGAAGAATCATGAACCCTGGTCCACGAGATCCTACGAGCGGGTCAGGTCTTCTGCTGGAGGGGTCTTCTCAGCTCCAAGAATGTGCGTATGTAGGAAGAAGGGAACCCACTAACCCTCCAACCATCTGCTCATCCACTGGACAGAAGAACCCAGACAAAGACTCGGTGTGTCTGCGTCTGTCTGCAGGAAGTCAGCGAGCATCTGGTTCATCCTTTCTGTCTCCCAGCTGCTTTGTCATGAAAGGCTTTCCTCTTCCTCTCCGGATCCATTATGGTGTTCGGACGCCTGCTTTGCGCGCTGCCTGTGGCTCTTCTTTCCTCCTCCTCTCCTCATCGGTTTGTAAACAGATCGCTGCTCATGTGACGTGATGTCGTTTTGCCTCGCAACTCTCTCTTCGCTCAGCTCTCCCTGCCTCCCCAGTTCCTCTCCGCCAATCAGTGCGGAGAAACGCGGCGGAAAGAACCCGCAACTGGCCAATGAGGACTCTGCAAATATTTCGGGGTGTGTGCCTGTCTTGTGAGTGTGCGTGTTTCTGTGTGTGTTTATGCGTGTCTGTGTGTGCCTGTGTGTGTGTGTGTGTGTGTGTGTGTGTGTGTGTGTGTGTGTGTGTGTGTGTGTGTGTGTGTGTGTGTGTGTGTGCGCGCGCGTGTGTGACGTGTCAGTTTGCTGCATGGTGCGAGGGTAGTCCAGGCATTGACATGTGTATGGCTGCTTCCCACACACACACACACACACACACACACACACACACACACACACACACACACACACACACACACACACACACACACACACTATCAAAACAAAAGCAGAGTAAAGAGGACAGGGGAGATCCTCCCACACACGCACACGCACACAAACACAAACACACGCACACACACACAAGCACACGCACACACAGAGCACTCTAAAATGAAACAAATGTGTCTCAGGGTTAAACAGATGACGAGAGTGATGATGACTCTCTTCCTGGTGAAGATGTTTTAGAAATATGTCATCAACAAAACAGAAAAAATTAACATTTTCACTATGGTTTCCAAAACTAATGTGAGAAAGTAGTGACCTGTAAGGCTGCAGAGAGGGACTCTCACACCCTGTGGAAGAGAGACGGGGGAGAGAACCACAGGAATAAATACTGCTTCTAACCAGTCACACACACACACACACACACACACACACACACACACACACACACACACACACACCTACACAAAGGGGGGGGGAGCCTCAATGCTGTCTTCAGTCATCACCCCCTCTAATGATGACTTCATCCTGGCTTAACAGTGAGCGTGTCGTGGCCCCCCAGCCAGCGGGCGATCAGGGCCGGCAGGGGGTCACCTCATACAGCTCACAATAACAGAGAGTGTTTGTGGCTCGGGAGGCAGAGCGGGTCGGCTGGTGACCAGAAGGTCGCTGGTTCGATCCCCGGCTCCTCCTAGCTGAGTGCCGAGGTGTCCCTGAGCGAGACGCCTCCCCCTGACTGCTGCTGACCAGCTGGCTGTCGCCCTGCGGGGCTGACTCCGCCGTCGGGGTGTGAATGTGTGCATGAATGGGTGAATGTGAGGCAGTAGTGGCCTATGGCCTTAAAGTGCTATATATTTAAAAGTACATTTATTTCAAACCTCCAATAAGTCTGTGACAAAAGTGAAAACTAGTCAGGACAAGCTTTGGTTCTGTAGTCGGGGCCTGTTCCTATTGCATGTCACGTCGGTTTTCAAACTTCAGGTTCGACTTCTGTTTGTTATTCAGAATAACTCTTATGATTCTTAATACTCATTGGGTGAGACATGAAAGGGTTACGTTTAGTGATGTCTCTAAAGGCGGATAAACCGAAACTTAGGGACTCCAACAGAGTTGTGGCCATGTGTGTGTGTGTGTGTTCAAGCGTGTGTGTGAGCGTGTGTGTGTGTGTGCGTGTGTGTTTCTGCGTGCGTGTATCTGTGCATGTGTTTGTATGTATGTGTGTGTTAGTGGGGGGGATTGTGTTTGCGTGTGTGTGTGTGTGTGTGTGCTTATGTGTGGGTCTGCATGTGTGTGTGTGTGTGTATCGGTTCCCTTTGACCCTTAGAGTAGTTCCTGTGATCCAACATGTTGTTCATCATAAGATATCAATAAGACTACTGACTCAAAGGGCACTGGGGAGTTCAAAATAATATTAAGTCTTAACACATTGTCATTTTGAATTGAGTCAGTGTCTCTGATGGCGAGGGAGTTTAAAGCAGATTTTATCAGCTTGGTTGGTTCTTAAACTGTCCTTCTGGCTTTTTAAGAAGCTTACTTAAAAGTCTCCCCCCCCCTCTGAGACTTCCACCAAACTGTTTAAGGCTAACTAAAACCTGTTAGCTAAGAGCACTGATAGTCCCACTACAACTATAGCCACACTTTAAAACATACCTGTCCTCAGAAAGCCTGATTGCTACTTTGAACTTGGATGGACTAAAAGGCCCTTCTGATTCCTTGTACTCCCCCATGAGTCCCAGTCAACTGATTGGCCCTTTAAGTTGTTTGAGAATTCCCACGATATCTTTGAGGCACACAGCAGATGTTTCTTGTCTGCTTTGCTAATTCTCTCTGTCTGAGGAGATCTGCAACAAAGGAGGATTAAGTAGTGAGCTGACTTTGTTTGTTAAGATTTAAGAGATATTCCCTCTTCAAAATCCTCTGATGTGCGAACCACTAAAAATAAGGCATAACAAAGAAAATGTAACATGTCAATTGTGGGAGCTGACCTTCAAAAAACGAAATCCACATTCATGTACTCCTTAGAAAATATGAAAATATATGAATAAAAACACCAATATTCATAAATGTGTTGAGCCTTTATAATGAACACCAAAAACATTGTTTACACGCACATAGAATAAAAAGTAAAAGATATTGTGCAGGCACTTTATGTGCATTTGGAAATGAGTGATTGCATCCAAAAGGCTGCAAAGCGAGCAGCACTAAGTGTTTCAGGAGACCGGGTCGCTGCCAATACCCTGATGGGCAGGCCCACAGAACACAATGCAGAAAGGCAATTAGGACGATTTTATGGCCCAGTGCTGGCCTAGTGGGTCTTCAGTTGTTCAATGGATATTTCAACAGACATATTCACAGATTGCAGATGCAAGGGACAAACGTTGCAAAGAATAATGACAACGATTAGGGATATTCCGATGACAATTTTTCCTTCCCGATAACGATTCAGATTCCTGAGTGTAAACTGATACAGCATCTAGCATCGTAACTACTAACAGCACGTGTTCTTATTGAAGGGATCCCTTACGGTGACAGCAATGTATAGTCGGGTCACTTACTATCGACAATCTTCTTTTCAGAAATAGATCATTCACATTTCTCCTAATAATGCATTTGTATTCTTGTAGTTAAGCTAAACTGATTGTGATGTTCTCTGCCTTTGTAGTAAATGAGCTGGTCATGTGATGTATCGGATCGGCGCATAGACTTGCTTTCTCGCAGATACTTAAAAGGCAGTATCGGAGGAATTTAGGGTTAACCCTAACCCTAACCCTAACCCTTAAAAGGCAGTATCGGAGGAATGTTCGATACTGGTATCGGTATCGGAGCAACTCTTATCACAATGCCTATTTATTTTCTAGTAAGCTCGATTTTGAACGTTTCCGACCAATTATTTTTTCTTTCTGTCTTGGAAACGATCAAACACGACTGTAATACACCGCCCACTCCTTTTTTCCGCCGTCGGGCGCGTGTCCGTTAGCGAAGCCGCTGGGAACGCCGCTGGGAACGCCGCTGGGAACGCCGCCGTTAAAACCACCATTCAAACCACTGTTGGAGCCACCATTCGGACCACCATTCGGACCGCCATTCGGAAGGCCGCTTGGACCTCCGTTGGGAACTCCGCTTGGACCGCCGTAGGGAACGCCGTAAGCATCCTTCTTGAGGAGGAATTCGCAATCCTCTCCATCGGGGGCGTCCTTCCTCAGCGCCAGCTTGGGCTTGCAGCTGTGCCAGTTCCAGAGCACCTTGTTCATGTCATCCTGCGCCCGGATGCCCATCAGCTTCTCGTTGTCACTCATCCTCTTGTTTGCCTCCTCGTCGTCGCCCTCCAGGTTTTCGCGGCCGTGGTGGAAGTGCTGCATCTCGCCGCTGACGCTCTCGAAATACTGGTGGATGCACACCTTGGCGAAGCTCTTGGCGTGCTCTTTGCACATCTCGTCGAACATCTTGCGCTCAATGTCGATGTAGTGGGACCAGTACTTTGTCTTCAGGAAGGCGGCCTGGGTGAAGCACGGCCGGATGGCACGGATCATGAAGGCCACGAAGGTCATGATGAGCAGGAACAGCCAACCGCATGCCTGCAACACACAAGGTCAAGGTCACGAGGACAAGGTCAGGGCCAAAGGGAACCGCTGAGCTCTAGACACAAACCCTTGTTACTGAAACACGATTACAATCTGGAAACCCTCTTTGGTGAGGGTTATGGTTTGCTCAAATCCATCAGCCCGTCAAAGTGCTATTGAAAGACGTTGCTTATAAATAGCAGGAAGGGGTCCTGGAGCGACTGCACCTACCTGCGAGACACACTTGATGTACTGGGACGCCGCCACTCTGAGCTCCCCCTTGCCGAACAAGTCTTTGCACGGGATCTTGGCCAGCAGTTTCAGCATCTCCAACTCGGACAAACCCTGGATCTCTGTGGTGTTCCCGAACTGCTCAAGGTTCAGGTCGATGCTGAATGCGCACAGGAAGCTCTTCCCGTCCATGAGGGTGACTGACACCCAGACAGCCGGCGCGATCAGCGATCGCTGCGTGATGGAGGACAGCATGTAGCGGAGCACTGCGGGGTCCTTGCTGCGCTCGCCGGTGGGCCGCTTCCACTCCTCGGAGAGTATGGACACGTTGTTGTTGACCACGAAGCCCAGCATGAAGAACCAGATGGGCGGGATGCAGAGGAGGCCGATGCCGTAGCTGTAGTTGTACTCGGGCATGCAGGGGCAGCTGAACTCGAAGGCAGAGTACATCTGCGCGCTGGCCAGGGCCATGATGCCGCAGATGCCATTCATGAAGGACTCCTGGTTGGACTGCAGGAACTGGAACATCATTCTGAACTTATCCATGGTGGGAGACTGTTGGGTGTTGGGTGTCCCGACGGATCTGTGAACTTTTAGAAGGAGTCAGTGAGCAATGGGGGGGGGGGGGGGGGGGGGGGCAAGGCAGTTCACTCGCCGTGTGCCTGAGCTTTCGTAAGTCTCTCTATCGCCTTGCTCACTCCCGGAGTAACAACATTGACACCCTCTCCATCATTCAACATATTTTTTTACTTTGTAACTGTTTCTACTTCCAGGCGCGGAGTGATATGCAAGCTTTCACAAAATGATTGTGGGTCATAGCAGTTATGTATACGCTCATTATACAACAGTTAGGAACCAATCAGATCGCTGGATTTAGGCCCCCCGTTGTATCATGTATTTTTAACCACTAGGGGGTTTTAATTTTAAACTTCCCAATGCAACAGTTTTAAAACAAATACATACAGAAGTACAGTTAAACTGTAGAAAATATTGTTCATTACTGGGTAGGCTCAGTATTAAGTGTGTGTGTCTGTGTGTGAGTGCTCCTTAACAACATGTATTAAAATGTAAGTCCCTTTTGATGAAAGTTAAATTACTAGATACTATAGTAATAGTAAATGGGTCTAATGTTATAACTTATTTATTGGTCCCTTTATGTGGACTATTGTTATATCAATAAAAGATTAGCACTGAGTTCACTTTCAAAAGGGACTGCAACAAAGTGTAAAAAGAAAGTATACTAAACAATGACTTACCTTATATTCTTATTTTTCTTATAGTTGATTCAGTATATCCACAAACAGTCCAATGCCTACTGGGTCTCTCTGATGAGGGTTGCTGCTGGTTTTTGTTGCTCGTTAGTTCCCGTCCTGTAGATTCAAGAGTAGGATGGCGTCCTGGCCCTGGGCCGTCTCCACCTGGCCGGACCACAACACCTGTGCCCAGGCCCCGCCCACCTGCACACCCGGCCTTCACCTGTCTCTAGGGAAGCCCTTTGAAACAAGGCCTTGGAGTAATACCGTCACTTACTAACTTGTACTTTGAGGTGAGGAGTCAAGGAATAATTGTATTCATAATGGTGTTATAGATCATTCATTGGAAGGAAAAGAGGAGTTAGTTTAAAGCTCAGCTGTGGACAAGCAGACATGCAAAAGGCCATTCAAATGCAGGGGCCTGTGGCCGAGGAATTTGGTTAGCCTTGATTTGTGTAAGAGAGTGCATCTCTAACAAATGTTAGAGAGTCTGTGTGCATTAGGCACTCGCCCTTTGTTTGCGACACATTCTTCAGTTTTTACTTTGTAGGGCCTGACACATTCGTAAACATTCCTCTCACAGTATGTTTTACCATTCATCCAAAGACCAGAGCTGGACAGTGACTTCAGTGTTATACTCATAGACATCTTATAGATAGACGGAGCATTGGCTGCTGGGACGCGAGAAATACGGCCGCCATCTTGGAGTGGTCAACCGGGAGCAGCAACAGCAGCAGAAACAGGATGCCGGGCTGTTGTTTAGCGTATTCCTGCTCAAATCGGCGGACAATCCATAATAGGAATCGGGGGATTACTTTACACAAGCAAGATTGAACATTACCGTACTATTGGTATAATTAGTATTGAATAATAAAACACGCCAAACCATGTGGCCTTTATCATAGCTACACGTATGACAAAAAAACGCATGAAAATCTGTGGTATTCAGTGAGGTATGATTAATTAAATGCTTCACAGTTCATTGCTCCAGCCAAACGGATTACACTGAGTGGAGCGGATGACCACTCCAAGATGGCGGCCCCGCGTCTCGTCAGCGCCAGTAGGCGGTAGCATTCGATGCTCCGTCTATCTATAAGATGTCTATGGTTATACTAGTATATTATTATCTCTCAGAGCAGGAAGTTAGCTGTTAGGGTTATGTATTTCAAACACAGAATTACACCATCGCTCTACTGCGCTGGTAGACAGGAAAAAGGTCATTGAAGTCAATCAAAATAACTGGGAAACTTTTTTTAGCAAGGGGAAGTTGTGTCCTACGTCTATTACAAAAATAGGAACTACATGCATAACTGAGAAACTGTTTCTTAGGGTAGGTGTGAACTTGCTGTCTGAAGAAAGTGTAGACTATCGTGAGTTACCACTTTTTATTTATTCAGTGAATGCAAATGTTCTTTGATGAGCACGGTTAACCATTGGTATGAAACGGAATTAATAGGCAACAGTGTTGATGTAAAGTTGAACTGAATAGAAAATGTATTGGTAATGATTTCAAACCATCAAGCCAGCCACTCCATTCTCAGAACAAAACATTACAATGTGGCCCTTGCGGGCACTCCCGAACTCTAGCTGCTGCTAGAGTTCTAACAAAGACCATTGATCATATTACACCAATTCTGAAATCGTTACATTGGCTTCCTGTAGGTCAGAGAATTGATTTTAAAATCATGTTGCTAACCTATAAATCCCTACATGGTTTAGGCCCAACATATTTAACTGATATGCTTCCACTACAGCTTTCTAGACCACTAAGAAGCTCCGAGACCAATCTGTTAATTATCCCCTGAGTAAACATGAAACATGGGAAAGCAGGATTTAGTTACTACACAACAAATAGCTGGAATAAACTCCCAGAGGATTTAAAACTAGCCGACTCTGAGCACCTTTAAAACAAGACTGAAGACTTATGTTTGCTATAGCTTTCTGCTAAATCTTAAGCACATTGCACTTTCTAAAAATAACTTTGCCTTTATTTATTTTAATACTAAAATGCCTTTTTAACTTTCTTTTTCTTTAAATTATTTTATTGTATGACAATGTTTATATGTGAAGCACTTTGAGTCTGCCTTGTGTATGAAAAGTGCTATATAAATAAAGTTGCCTTGCCTAGATGGGCGTATTACCAGACACTACATCAATGCCCTTTTTTGGTTAGAGGAAATGAGGCGGAGTCAAACTATGACAAGATGGCGACGCTCATAAGCCAAGAGAATTGGATGCATTTGGAATAACTGAGGTCTGCCCGGATGCTGCATCCATTCAATACCATCTATGGTTTTAACACAAAAAATGCATAATTATTGTCAAGGGTAATCATTTTATTGAAACCAAATTAAAAGACAGGCGTATTAAGAAGTCAGAGCTTGGAAGTCGGTTCCAGAGCAAGAGTATCGACCACCAGGGCAGTGCTGGTGGATAAGGTGTTTGAAGCTGAAAAGTGCAAATTATTGTTTAGTCTAGGATGAATGAAAGCATCTTCATCTGAAGTAGAAAAAGCATTTGTAGTGGCATGCATATTCTACAGTCAAATGTTGATCGAAAGTCAGGTGAACATTGGCACCAGTGAAACACTGAATAAACTCACCTCTGGCTACAGGACCAGGCCCAGGCCCAGGCCCACAGGACCTCCGACGTCTACAGCAGCGGCAAACCCTAGCTCCGTCATAAAGCTCTCGCCAACGGCTAGAATTAAGCACGATTTAAATTAGGGAAACTCATTCAGCCGGGAGCACTGATGCAAACCATGAACGAAAGCAACTTACGGTGAAGAATGTACATAATTGCAGGATTTCCTGGTGGTCGTTGCAGTCGCGGGCCCACGAGCGATCTCACAGTGCATGTAGAGCTAGAGAATGAAATTAAGGTTATTCAGGTGTCAGTAGCACGATGCCCAAGAGTGCATCCATCTTCCGGCTATACCATGAATTCTTGGCCAGCTGGTTTTACTGAGCCTAGCAGCTCCTTGAAGATCATGGCACTGATTGCGAAGTTCACAGAGCTCTTCAAGTTTGGAGTCAGGAACCGGTTCGCATAGGTAATCCTGCCAGCAAGCATGCAGCTGAAGTCAAAAGAAAGAGTGCATTACTTGTCTGGTTCCATTCAAGCAAGAAAATACCTTCTCGCAGGACAAGCCTCACCCAAGTTTATCGATCACCACGTATTGGGGATTTGAACTGGAGTCTTCAGAGGCGGTCATGTAGCACTTGTTCACATACAGCCTCTGATCTGGGTCAAGGCCGTCCACGAGACTGGCCTCGAAGTAGATGGTGTCTCTCAGGTTGTAGGTCTGGGGGCCCATCAGCTCATGGCCTGAAGCTGAAAACCTTCAAGAGTAAGTAGCTGCTGGCCCTTTACGTTTAGTATGTGTAGCACAATCCTTGTTCTAAGGATGAGAACAACCTTGTAAGAAAAGGTTGTTTTAAGGTCAAGAGTACACTAGCATCAGTACCACCAAGACATTGGTCGACGAACCAACAACTTATTTTTTAGGTTTCTCTTTTAATATACATTACCCAGGTTTAAACCTTTGGCCAGTTGTCAGGGCTACCTACAATCTTTAACGATGAGCCTGCGAGATCCTGCGACAAAGGTCAGGCTTTTAGAGATGGTTCCGCCCCTCAGGTGGGGATCGATGCCGCTGGAGTAGACGTGGTGGAACCTGGGAGGAAAAGACGCACTCAGCACTGCATAAAGTCGATACGGACAAAATAATCGCTTGAGCACAAATACTGCATGTAGATCGACACACATATAGCAATTGTCAATTGGGGCGGCATGTGGCTCAGAAGGTAGAGCGGGTTTTCTGGTAACCAGAAGGTTGCTTGTTCGATCCCCTGCTCCGGAGTATCCCCCCCCCCCAACTGTCACCGACGCCTTGCGTGGTTGACTCTGCTGTCAATGTGTGAGTGAATGTTGTGCAGTATTGTAAAGCACTTTGAGTGGCCACTGGTTAGAAAAGCTCTACATCAATGCAGTCCATTTAAATGTAGGAAAGTGCTGAAAAGAATGAGTCGGGTCACTTGTTGCCATGCAGGAAAGCAAAATAATGAATCAATTAAAAACATAAGACCTGTGTAATTTGCACTGAATGTCGACAGTGAATGGAAGCTCCCACAGGATTTCATCCGGAGGATCGTAGCGAAGCGTTGTGGTGACCGACAGGAAGTCCGGCAGTAGCTGGAATTAAAAGGTAAATTGTTCAGACTCTAGTCCCACCGTTTAGACGGGTATAAACCACACACCGTGTACCAGAAGTGTACCGGTTTAAAAGGGTAACTCCACTAACCTTCCTGGTGAAGTCACACCGACGACTCCTCAGCGGGTAGATGAAGTAGTAAAATGTATTATCCCTTGCGTTCACACGACATCTTCCCAACTTCAGGCTCCTGAACGCCCGCTTTCTGGTGAACAGAGACTGCGAGACCCTCACATAGATTCTGTCCATATAGCACACGACTTTCAGCAGAAGGTCTGAAGGGGCAGGACTGACTGATTGAAGATGGTCTAATCCTCCCATTGATGGATGCGGGTTTAGAATCCGCTTTACCTCTTCCGGCACCTCTCTGGCAACATGGTCAGGGTGAAGGAGGGACTTGTAGTCGTCAGCGGCTGAGACCCGCAGGAAGTGAGGGAGTGGTGAATAGACCCTGGGGTTCACCTTGGGCATCTCCTCGACGAGAGCTCTGGACACGGCCTTCCATTTTAGTTCTGGATTCCCGTACAGCTCAGACCCATTGCTGCTGAAGGTATAACCAGGAGCAAAGGAACAAAAGAGGAATAGGACACCACGCACTAGCATTGCAAAAGTGCACTCCCCCATAATTAACACATAACACCTGTCACCTGTTATTTATATGGTGGAATGGAGGCTAATTGCCAAATCTGCAGGTAATCCTGATTAACAATAGCCAATGGGATATCTCTTATTTGATTGGATGTGCACGCATGCGCGAAAAAGGGAAGTATAAAAAAAAAAAAAGGGATGTCACTAATATAATTGCATGCGCCCCCCCCAAAAAAAAACAACCAAACATCTATATATTTTAAAACGTTTATTTTCATACAGAACGCGTACATATAATAATAAAAACGAAAAGTGCATTGACTATTTCTGAATTTTTTGAGTCGTCGGGTAATTTTCCTCCGCTCCGTCTCGTGCAGAACAACACCAAGACAACATCCGGTGGAGAGCGGAAACAGCCGAGACCAGGGTTTAATTCTTATTCTTTCTGTGGGCAGTATAGCTCATAATTCAGATATCACAACAGTTATTTTGACTCATATACCGCGTTTTAACTAGCCTTAACCTAGTCAAGTATAACCCGGTTCGTGGATCACAGCTGAGAAGGCATGGATCGAGATGTTTGTGTTCGGTAGGAGCGGGGAGACGTAGGACGCGACTGCTAACAGCTAGCTCGGCTAGCTCCAGCTTGCTCCGGCTCGGCTAGCTCCAGCTAGCTCCGGCTCGGCTAGATTTAGCTAGCTCCGGCTCGGCTAGCTCCGGCCAGCTCCGGCTCGGCTAACTTCGGCTAGCTCCTGCTCGGCTAGCCCAAGCTAGCTAGGGCTCGGCTAGCTACAGCTAGCTCCGGCTCGGCTAGCCTTAGCTAGCCCCGGCTCGGCTAGCTCCAGCCTAGCTGTGTCTGGTGGTTAGCACACGGTGAAGGGCTAGGGGCTCTGGGTGAACAGCAGCAGATGCGCCCCGGGATGACGGGGACCCAGGGCAGCCCGGTCAAGAGCTACGACTACCTGCTCAAGTTCCTGCTGGTCGGGGACAGCGACGTGGGGAAGGGGGAGATCCTGGACAGCCTGCAGGATGGCTCGGCCGAGTCCCCGTACGCCTACACCAGCGGTGAGGAGGGGTGTGTGTGTGTGTGTGTGTGTGTGTGTGTGTGTGTGTGTGTGTGTGTGTGTGTGTGTGTGTGTGTGTGTGTGTGTGTGTGTGTGTGTGTTAGGTGTGTGTGTGTGTGTGTGTGTGTGTTAGGTGTGTGTTTGTATGACTGATATGTGTGAGTGTGATTTGTGTTAAAGCCTTTTGTCATTATTCTCATTCTGTCTCCTTAGGTATCGACTACAAAACCACCACCATTCTACTGGATGGGAGGAGAGTGAAGTTAGAGCTCTGGTAAGAATATTAAAGCGCTTAAATGGTTAATCGACTGCATTTCTAACCTGTGGCGGCTCAAAGTGCTACATTATGGCCTCGCATTTACCCATTCATCCACACATTCACACACCGGCGGTGGAGTCAGCTTCAACTTCAAGGCGACAGCCGGCTCGTCAGGAGCGGTCAGGTTGAGGCGTCTCGCTCAGAGAGGCACCTCGACCCAACCCAGTGTTTCCCGCAGGATTTTTTTCAGCAGCGGTGGTGTGGTCCCCGATCCCTCTAGGGGGGTCCGGGGGCATGCCCCCCCGGCCTAAATTTTTTTGTACCCTTTACATTGGAATGCATGAATCTGGTGCACTTTGAGAGGAGAATATGCACTTAAATCCTATTCAAACAGTCCAGTGTATTACTGTAGATGGGATTATTGGTGTTGTAACTTTGCCTTTTGTGTCTTCATTTACAGATTTTTATATAGTAATATTTAAACAAAAAATGCCACAACGCAAATATAATTTGCACAATTTATTTACAGATTTTTGCCTAATGCTTAAACACTAAACATGGTTGCTATGCCCAAAGCATAACTGTTTTTTACATAAGACACTTTGTTCAAAAATGAAATGTCCTGCAACAATGGGCCAAACACATCTTTTTAAATTATAAACCTAACTAAAATTTGAAAAGAACACAGACTCACACACATAAAAAATAAAGCTAATTGAATACCAATCAGTGTGAGCCTTAGCACTACAAATATACCTCAGGTGAGCTCAGCTCCTTTGTGAGACAGTGAGAGTCAGGGGAAGAGGACAAGAGAGCGATGATAAGCTTGTGTGCATTTAGGAGTCGGATGGCCGTGGGGAAGGAGCTGTGCGAATGTCTAGTTTTTAGAGTCTTTAGTGACCGCAACCTCCTGCCTGAAGGGAGCGGAGCGAAGAGACCGTGGCCTGGGTGTGCTGGGTCCGCCAGTATCTTCCTGGCCCTCCCCAGAGCCCTGCTGTTAAACAGGGCCCCAAGGGGGGGCAAGGGGCATCCAATCACCCTCTCCGCCGAGCGTATCACCCGCTGCAGCTTGGCCTTGTCCTTGGCCGCTGCAGCGGGGAACCAGGTGATGATGGCGGAGGTGACGATGGACTCGATGATGGCCGTATAGAAATTCACCAGCATGGATGTTGGCAGCTTGAATTTCCTGAGCTGCCTCAGGAAAAACAGCCGTTTCTGGGCTTTTTTCGTGAGGGCATCGATGTTTGGCCCCCACTTCAGGTCCCGAGAGAGCGTCACCCCGAGGAATCTGCAAGACTCCACGGTGACGACTGGAGTGCCCCCCAGTATGATTGGTGGGGTGGGGGTCGGGTTTCTCCTGAAGTCCACTATCAACTCCACTGTTTTAAGCGCATTTAATGTAGCGACACATTTTAGCAACTTACTTTCTCTCTCTCTCTGTCTGTCTCTCTCTCTCTCTCTGTCTGTCTCTCTCTTTCCTTCTTTCTTCGATCTTCCGCTTCACTCGCTACTGCTAGAATCAATGTAACTTTGCAACCGTGTAGGGTAGCCTACTGCCAACAACTGCCACCCTCGCTGTGTATTTTTCTTGATGTTGGTTACGTGACGATGTGCCGCGTGCTGCGCAATTGACGTTACGCGCTGTACATTTTCTAAAAGGAGCTACGTAAAAAAATAAAATTAGGAGAAGGATTTTTATTGCAGCGGCGAAGAAAATTCAGCAGCGGCGGCGCGCCGCTGCTGTGTGAACGCGGGGGAAACACTGCAACCTTCTGGTTACCAGCCAACCCGCTCTACCTCCTGAGCCACATCTCGCCGCTTAGAGGCCTCACTGAATCATGATGAACCCCTGTGTTAACGTGTGACCGTCTTGACAGGGATACCTCTGGGCAAGGCAGGTTCTGCACCATCTTCAGGTCATATTCCCGTGGTGCACAGGTAGGAACCCTCTACACCACCAGCCTACTGAACATGGATCAGAATGTGGTTCTGAGGACGTTAATGGTTCGTGACTACTCTCTTTGGTTCTCAGGGGATCCTATTGGTGTATGACATCACTAACGGCTGGTCGTTTGATGGCATCGATCGCTGGATCCGAGAGATCGATGAGGTAAATCCAACTCTGCTCTGAGACGCACTCAATTAAATTGTATTCAATTGGGATGTGATTCACACATCCCAGTACCGGGCTTTCTGTTCCCGCACTGTGTCTGTACTCCAGTTTCTCCTCAAAGCTTTGTGTCTGTCAACGTTAACACCAGACCCTCGCCTTCCTCTTCCCGTCCTCGTCCAGCACGCTCCCGGCGTGCCCAAGATCCTGGTGGGGAACAGGCTCCACCTGGCCTTCAAGCGGCAGGTGCCCACGGAGCAGGCCCGCGCCTACGCCGAGAAGAACAGCATGACCTTCTTCGAGGTCAGCCCTCTGTGCAACTTCAACGTCATCGAGTCGTTCACCGAGCTGTCGCGCATAGTGCTGATGAGGCACGGCATGGAGAAGTTCTGGAGGCCCAACCGAGGTGATGATCCCCTCGGTTTATTGTTATGCTGGCCTACTGTGGGGGGGGGGGGGGAGGTTACAGGGTACCTCACCATACTGTACACGATACATGGCAAGCCATACCGATAATATACAGCCATTCTGCCATGATCGATATATTTTGAGGCAATCCTATCGCGATCCATCCCGATGTATGTCAAACGATGAAAACAAAATGACCGTGAAAAGGTTAAGTGCTGAACTTCTGTCTTTATTCGCGGCCCACACCAAGTCTTCCAGCAACTCGTCTTTGGGTCGATAACGTCAAGTCAACGTTCAAGTTTCCTTCATTTGTGTACTTGCCGCCACCTGGAGGAGCAGGGAAATCGGTTCAGATCAAATATCGTTATTTGGGTCGATGTTTCCTTTCTAACGTCCCCCCCGTCCCTTGTGCCCCCAGTCTTCAGCCTCCAGGACCTCTGCTGTCGCTCCATAGTCTCCTGCACCCCGGTCCACCTCATAGACAAGCTGCCCCTCCCGGTGGCCATCAAGTCTCACCTGCGCTCCTTCTCCATGGCCAACGGCATGAACGCCGTCATGATGCACGGCCGCTCCTACTCCGTCACCGCCAGCCAGGCGGGCGGCGGCGGCGGCGGCGGCGGCAGCAAGGGCAACAGCCTGAAGCGCTCCAAGTCCTTCAAGCCCCCTCAAAGCCCCCCGAAGACCACCTCCTCCTCCTCCACCTCCTCCTCGTCCTCGTCCTCTAAGGGGAACTGCAAGATATCCTAGGGGTGGTGGGCGACCCCCCCGTCGGGGCGGGGGGGTCGTAGTGCCACCAGGGGGGGGAGGGGGTGCTTGCTGCAGCCAGGGTTGCCAGATTGGCTCAGGGCCCAATCGCAGCCTGCGTTGGGAGTACTGCCGTGGGGCCCCGCTGACATGGAGCGGATCGGTTTGAGGTTTTCTACAGAACGGGGGCCATCTTGGGAGGGCCTCTCAGAATCCCAGTGGATTACTGGGAGGTTACTGGTGCTGGTGGGACTGAGAGGCGGTGTGTGTGCGCCCGTCAACGCTCCGATGGATGGACCCTGTCGGGGGGGGGGGGGGGGGGGGGGCTTTGTGATCACATGATGATTGTATGGATGAGTTTGGTCGTTCTCTGAACAACCGGTCCTGTGTTGTTGAATTTGGGGAATTCTGTGTTTTTGAATGTATTGTATCATTAACTTTATTTTTTTTCGTTTACGTGTTATTTATGCTCACGGCAGCCTGGGGACTCCAGGAATAATTATTTAGATGCCTTTATTTACCTCTTCAGATGCTTCCGTTCATTCCTATTGGTTAAAGGGGTGTTGTTGCATGACATCACCCCTTTCAATACGTGTCAAACCGACCCCTGTTGTCGACCAATCACAGACAGGTCACTGGTCACCAGTACCTGCTCACAGGCGGGTCACTGGTCACCAGTACCTGTTCACCATTCAGCCCACAGACAGGTCACTGGTCACCTGTACCTGTTCCTCACAGGTGTATTCTGGGTCTCAGTGCTACACTGCGGCCAAACGGTTGGATTGATCGATGTGGGCTTCTGTAGGTCTCTACTCAACCGTAACGCACAGGCCCAGCTTTCCATGTCTAAGATACTTTAAAAAACGTTTTTCAGAAATGTCCAACTTTTTCATTATCGTGCCATCAGTTTTTTTTTTTTTTTTTTTTACGTCTGATTGAAATTGGATTTTTAGAAATATTTTTAACATGGTCATTTTTAACTGTCCAACTTTCATAAACTGAATCTTTATCTCGGGCTTCCTAAGGTTGGAAGTCTGTTTATATACAGGGTCACAAGACATTTGCATTTCTTATAAAGGAAAGTTAATAAAAGAAAATGTCTTTGGAGAAAGTGTTTTTGTGTCTATGCGGCTTCATCACTTGTACTTGGATTCGTTTTCACCTTCCATCAGGATGGGTTCTATTTATCGCCCGTCATAAAAGGCATTTCAACTCCTTTTGATCAAAATCACTTAACAACTGTACACCTTTGTAGTTCAATGAGACAGTCGAGTAAGTTATGTTGCGTCCCACGACAGTAAGCCTATAGTAGCATGCTTTAAATGGGCCGTGAGCTGTAGACACTAATCGATGCCCTTCTGTCACTGCTACTAAAACAGGGCTTTAGTTCTGAGGAAACGCGAGTAGAAACCCAGTGTTTTACCAGTCTGTCCACCAGTGTGTGAACCTGTGGGCATGCTTTGGTTGGAGCACCCCCATCCTCAACTCCCGACGAAGGCACACCAGGGGCCGGTGTGTGGCTGTTGATCTCCTTCTGCGACCCCCTAAAGTGGAGGTCAAAATACCCTCTTGTAAATATATTTTGTGTAAATGAGGATACACCTACTTATAATGCTACATTAGTGTTCTTTGCTACAGAAGAGGAATAGGGCCATATTTCATACTTTTTTTGAGTTTTAAGTTTAAAGTCTGAATTCTGATTTTAAACTCAGAACTCACAAACTTTTTTTTCTAATGTGGCCCTAATCCTCTTCCATACTTTGCCATTAAGAAGTATTACAACTATACTTATTTTGTATTAATTACAATCGATATGGCAAAAATAAATAAAAGGGATGAAATATAAAGATGTCAGGATTCCCGGTCAAGTTCCACATGTCTCTCCGAGAGATTCTCAAAACATTAGTTTATTTCAAAAAGTCAATAATATAATAATAGCTATGTCCTTTGCTTCAGGGTGGACTCTGTCTGCGTTGGGAAGTTATACTTTATTCTAACCAGTAACAACATGGATAAACATTGCCCTACACATGGCTTATCTTAAATGTATTCTGTTGATTTTGAGGGACACTTTTATTCATATCTTAAAGTGTTGACTTGGAACTGAAACAGGACACCCAGACTAGTGTTGTTTTAATAGAAAGTGAAATGAGAAAGTGGATGAGACACATAAACCAATGTTCCCACGCCAACAGGCTTGTCTGTTAGGCTGTATAAGATATTCAGTTTGCTGTCATGTCGGGGCATGCAATGAAACTATCGTATGATCAATTGCGTAACGTTTAATTCCATGGCATATAGAATCAGATGAAGACATTCCCAGGAGACCAGCATTATTATGATCAATAGGCCTGTTTTGAGTGCATTTTGAGATGCACTATTGCAACACGGAACTGACCAAAAAGTACTGGGTCTATTGTAACAAAGATGACCTCAATAAACATAAATAAAGCATCGACATTTCGAGTCAATGTGTGGGAACTGGTGGCCTCATTGTTGGGCCAGGCTGGTCGGTATCGCCCGGTGAGTGGGGGTGAGTTTGAATTAATTAGTGGCTGATGTCCCATTGGTCAGTGGAAGTTCACCGGGACCCTTGAATGCCTCGAGGTCAAAAGTCTTCCAAAGGTCATGGGGTCATTTCCAATGAAAAGAAACCGAGAGTTGCTTCTCATAACCTCGCGACAACAGGACAGTGCGATCAGATGAATCTGGTTACGTTTCCCCACCTGTTGGCGGGACGTCCCGTGTGAGCTCTGTGTGGTAAAGGAGTGATGGCAGGATGTGCGTAAAGTCTAGACAAGACAGGGGTAAAGAACACTTTATATTACTATTTAACACGGGTTAGCTCCCGCCCCCCTGGTAAACTGCGCGTCATGGCGACCCCCCCCCCTTCTGCCCAGGAAGAATATAAACTTTCAGTTCAATAGAAATAAGAAATAGGCTAGATTTAGTCAGAGAATTTAACACAGTATCAACCATACGCATGCCTTAAAAGAATATAGGGGGATAGGATTTATTGGCAGGTTTATAGACGCTCCATAAATGCTGTCTACGGACAACATTTTATTTGTCTCCAGAATCGCCCAATCGTGGGGACAGCTTGCTAACCTGGTCCGCACAATTTCTTTGAAGTTCCTTCTTCAGTTTTTACAATGTTTGTCCAGTTGCTGGGCGCAGGGGACTCCTTCCTAAAGGTTCAGACCCTGGGGGCGCAGGGGGGGCTGCCCTCTCCACCCCGCTCCCTGAGCCCCCCAGAGAGACGATGCTATCCCTTTCTTCTCTCATTGTGTCGCCCCGGGCCATCCTGCTCGTCTGGGACACGACTTCAACACACGATGGCTTTATGATTATGTTTTCTGTTTTTGCCACACCAAGCCGTAATCAATTAATCTATCGATCGTAATTCAGTGAAGTATTGGGTTATGCAGAGAAGTCGAATGGCCTTTGAAGAAGGTCTCTGAAAGTTAGAAGAAGTTATGGAACTGTTTCGGGGCTGAATCGTGCAAAAGGACCCAACAATGTCCCATTTGGCTCGCGTCCGGAGGAGGGGATGTACGACTGGCCTTTACGCACTGCGAAACGTCCCTGCAAACATTTCCAGTGCTTCTGGAGGCGTTTGGTTACCTTTTTTCTTCATGCTGTCGTTAAACGCGTTCGTCGAAAGTGCAGCAAGTGTCGCAGGTCCCAAGGCTGAACACCAGGGGGTCTGTCCCAACAAGATCAATGGCAATCTGTGGGTGGACGCGCAGAGCACCTGTGAGAGAGAATGCAACGTCGATGAGGTGACTATACGTATATCTGTTTGATCTCACTGCTCTTCCGCATGAAATCCATTAAACTCTTATCGTGCACCTTAGACTTTACTGTTTGCATTTATTTTCAATTCGATTCGATTTTTATCTTGTATAGCCCTTAATCAAAGGTACAGTCTCAAAGGGCTTAACAGACCGTATGTTTATGACCCCCCCTGACCCTAGTCCCCGAGAGGGCAAGAGAATACTCCCTTCATCAGCAAGGAATCTAGAGGAGGAAGGCAGAGTGGGGGATCCCTCCTTCAGAGTGGGGGATCCCTCCTTCCAGGGATGATCAGGAGTGCAATCATTGACTTACATACATACATACATACATGCATGCATGCATGCATGCACGCACGCACGCACGCACGCACACACGCACGCACGCACACACACACACACACACACACACACACACACACACACACACACACACACACACACACACACACACACACACACACACACACACACACACACACACACACACACACACACACACACACATGCATACATACATAAAGGCAAAACATTTTAAATCTGTGATGGGGTGATGGCCAGCTAACTATAAGGAGAGTCCAGTCATTCAGTTGTAGTCTCTGCTTCACTATGTATTGAATTATCTCACAACTCCGTCTCAAGATATCCATAAAACTCTTATGGTGCACCTTAGACTTTACTGTTTGCATTGACTTTCAATTGTTATTACCACCGAATCACTTAAAACGGGTCTTTTTGTACGCAGGACTGCGCCGACTTTGAGAAGTGCTGCACCAACGTGTGCGGCCTGAGCAGCTGTGTCGCGGCGCGCTTCGCCGACGGCCCCCCCCCCCAGCCGGAGAGCCCGGACGGGGGCGACGGGGACGGCAGCTCCGCCACCTGCGCCGGGTTCCTCTGCAGCCAGCAGGGGGCGACCTGCGACCTCTGGGAGGGCCAGCCCGTCTGTGTGTGCCGGGACCGCTGCGAGAAGGAGCCCGGCTTCACCTGCGCCTCCGACGGCCTCACCTACTTCAACCGCTGCTACATGGACGCCGAGGCCTGCGTCCGCGGCGCCACGCTCACCGAGGTGGTCTGCCGCTTCTACCTGGCCGGACCCCCCACCGGCCCGCCGCCCCGGGACCCCACGGCTCTCCCCGCGCCCACCGCCCCCCTGGCGGACGCCCTGCCCCCCACCCTCTTCTCCAACCCGGCCCCCCAGTCCACGTACGTGGGGGGCACGGTCAGCTTCCACTGCGACGCCCTGGGGCTCCCCAAGCCCGAGGTCACCTGGGAGAAGCAGAGCGAGCGGCGCGGGCGCCTGGTGATGCGGCCCGACCGCATGTACGGCAACGTGGTGATCACCAACATCGGCCAGCTGGTCGTCTACAACGCGCAGGTCTGGGACACGGGCGTGTACACCTGCGTGGCGCGCAACGCGGCCGGGGCGCTGCGGGCCGACTTCCCCCTGTCCGTCGTCCGCAGGGCGGAGCACGACTTCGGCGAGGACCCCGAGATGCCCATGGGCCGGCCCTTCTCGCCCGCCGACTGCCTGGCCGCCGCAAACCTGCGGGCGTGCAGCGGCGAGCGCCACGTGGACTGGTACTACGACGGTAGCGGCGGCGGCGGCGGTGGCTGCGTGGCGTTCACCAACAGCGGCTGCGAGGACAGCAGGAACCGCTTCGAGACGTACGACGAGTGCCGGGCGTCCTGCCAGCGCGAGGGGGCGGGGACCTGCGCCCTCGCCGCCGTGCAGGGCCCGTGCAAGGCCTGGGAGGCGCGCTGGGCGTGGAACCCGCCGGCCAAGCGCTGCCTCGCCTTCGCCTACGGCGGCTGCCACGGCAACGCCAACAACTTCCGGAGCAGGAGGGAGTGCGAGGCCCGCTGCCCGCAGGCGAGGCGGCGGCCGTGCCGCGCGTGCCGCCTCAGGGGGAAGCTGGTGGCCAGCCTGTGCCGGAGCGACTTCGCCTTCGTGGGCCGGCTGTCGGAGCTGATCCAGGACCTGGACTCGGGCATCGCCCGCTTCAGCCTGGAGGAGGTGCTGCTCGACGACCAGATGGGCCTGAGCTTCTTCAACACCCGGCACCTGGAGGTGACGCTGGCCGAGGTGGACTGGAGCTGCCCCTGCCCCAACATGACGGCGGCGGGGGGCGGCCCCTGGCTGGTGATGGGCGTGGTGCGGGACGGCGCGGCCGTCATCCAGCCCGACAGCTACGTGAGGAGCGTCTCGGAGCGCCGGCTTAGGAAGGTCCGGGAGGCTGTCAGCAGGAAGACCTGCGAGGGGTCGGCGCGCCCACAGGCGTAGCCCGGGGAGACACGGGGCGGAGGGGCGGAGGGGCGGCGGGGCGGAGGGGCGGCGGGGCGGGGCGGAGGGGCGGCGGGGCGGCGGGGCGGAGGGGCGGAGGGGCGGCGGGCGGAGGGGCGGAGGGGCGGCGGGGCGGGGCGGGGCGGCGGGGCGGCGGGGCGGAGGGGCGGCGGGGCGGGGCGGAGGGGCGGAGGGGCGGCGGGCGGAGGGGCGGAGGGGCGGCGGGGCGGGGCGGAGGGGCGGAGGGGCGGCGGGGCGGCGGGGCGGAGGGGCGGCGGGGTCGCTGCACAATGCCAGCGAACTCCGAGGGAGGGGCGACTCAGGAGGTAGAGCGGGTCGGCTGGTGACCGGAAGGTCACGAGCCGGCTCGATCCCCGGGTCCTCCTGGTTCGATCCCCGGCTCCTCCTAGCGGAGTGCCGAGGTGTCCCTGAGCGAGACGCCTCACCCTGACTGCTGCTGACCAGCTGGCTGTCGCCCTGCGGGGCTGACTCCGCCGTCTGGGGGTGAATGTGTGCATGAATGGGTGAATGTGAGGCAGTATTGTAACGCGCTTTGAGTGGCCACTGGTTAGAAAGGCTCTGGATAAATGCAGTCCGTTTGGTCCATTTACAAGCCTGGTGAGCCACAGAATGGATGGTGTGGGGGTTGCTACACAACTAAGCATCAACAGCTTGTTGTTTAATGATTGTGCACAGGAGAATGGAGAATATTCGGAATACGTGACGAGAAAACAATGTTAAAAAAACAATGGCTCACTGAACATCTGGGTCCTAGAAGTGGCTCGTTTTATATTAAAGAAGTTCTTTGATACTGGTGCCTTCTTTCTATATTAAAGTATTTATGAATAACCAAAAGCTCAATATAGCAATGTGTTAGATATATTGTAATATGGTGAAACCTCCTCATTTATTGAATGAAACGAAATACTCTCAGCTAGTGAGGATCAATTAGATCTATATTTTAAATAATGTGTTTTGAAAGATCTTTTGTCTATTGTGTGCCAGAGGTACATCAGTGTGTTATGCTTATTTTTGGTATTGTGAACAATGTCCTGGTACATTGTGAAGCATGTTGCTCTGATTTCTCTTTCAAGCACTGTCCTATGTTAATTTTGCTGTTCAATGTATCCAATTTAATATTTTTTTAAATAAACATATACCCTTTTACAAAATATAAGCTGGTATTCTTTTAAAATGTATTGAAAAATTATGATTCTTAGAACAATAATTAGGTTGATTTCTATAACTTAACACTAATATTGGTCCCACTCTTAGGCTTAAGAACAAAACCCGACGTGCCCTGTGGTCATTTGGCGGTGTATGCCAGTGGTATATAAGACCAACACAATTGCTTTTCCTGCCATTCTGACCTGCTTTTCCCAGAGCAGTTAGAGATAAACCTGCAGTCCAAGAACAGTCTGACAAGGCGTTCAGAAGCTTCCCTGCTGTTCAGTGTGATCCCTGGTAGTGTACTGTTGTTATATGTTCATTTTCATTTTATTAACCTCTGAGTACTTCAGTTTGGACCAATAAGGTTTATAAAAAAAGTAACCAACTGCTGCATTTTCTCTACAATGAACAAACTGTACATTAAGTATAAAAATGACGGCACATTTGTGAATGAGTTTGACTTGAGCTCTGCCAGTCTTGACTTCCAAAAAGATCACTCCTTCCCAGTGTATCCCAGTAGTCTCCCTCCTTCCCAGTCCATCCCAGTAGTCTCCCTCCTTCCCAGTCCATCCCAGAAGTCCCAGTAATCACACTACAGACAGAATAAAAATTCTTCAACTTTAATGTTGATATTGCAGTAATATTCTAGCAGGGCAAACGTTTCATAAACAGTCACCATCATTTGTATAACCCTTAATTGTTCGCCTTTAGGCAGACAAAACTTTAACAATCATTTCTAGAATTATATTCAGCATACAGGAATATGTACATACAGGTATTTTCCCAACACAAAGCATACTACATTATACATCATACAATACAGATTATATAATAAACAGTTTAAATGTCTTCTAGTGTTATACTTCGTTTATTTTACATTTGATTGGATATTTAGTCTTTTTTTGTGCCAACATATCAAGTTGCATTCTGTTTATGATAATCAATGGTTTATACAGATTGAAACAGACGACAGCTTGGCAGTCAGTATTAAGACGTTATCCCTAAATGACCCTGGCCCCCCCATATCCTATCTGGCCAACCCAAGGCCTTCACACTGGTGAACAGTGAACTGACGATTCCCTTTGAATACCTTCACCCCGCTCACTTTATTGCCACTTTTTGCTGTTTTATTATGTCTATTTGATTGGTTCGATGAAGCTGACCCTTGCCTTGTCAAGTATTTTATTGTGCAGAGGGACCATGTTATACTGCAGATTGGATAATAAAACATTCAGACTTTGACTAACCTTTCCTTCTTAAAGATACAGATAAGGCTGTTATATTACCGTATATTGAGTGTCCTCATTAAACATTAATCCTTCTGTGCTGTGAACGAGTCTACAATAACTCACATCTAAACCGTGTTCAGTTCTTCTCTCATGGAGTGACATTTGACATTCAAATCCCTTTCAACACCATACACCTTCACATCTACGGTTTGAGCTTCACCTGCTGCCCAAACACTAAAGAATGGGAAGATCTTCTCAGAAAATGTGACTCTATAAGATAAGATGGGATCATTTACTTCAGGGTCGTAGAAGGACACCTCCCCTTCCCCACAGTCCAGCAGAACTCTGATCCTCTCTGGATTCCTCTTCAAATTCAATTTTTCACGTGAACCATTACCGTACCCTCCATTGTGACGGATTAAACACCAGAATCCATTTTCTGGCTTAGCCCAAACCTCGCCTTTCCTGTCCACCGTCTCTTTAGCGACCCCTATCAGCCAGTGGGGATGGTCTCCTACCTCCACCTCCCAGCTGTGTCTCCCTGAGGTGAAGCCCTCTGAACCCAGAAAATTAGAATACTCCATGAACCTTTCTGGGTTGTCAGGGTGCTCCTGCCGCGGTCTGGGCATATGTCTCGCACTGGTCAGATCCTTTGAGATAACAACACGGTTTGATGCCGTGTTTGGATCGAGGATAACAGGTGTGAACTGGATTTTCTCCCTCATCTTCTCCCACACTCTGAAGGACAGGTTTCCCAGGTGCTTGGTCACGTCTATCAGCCCTCCAGAAAGCACCTGCGGACCAGACCCCGAACAAAGGTCCCTGGGGATGGTGAGAAACGATGCGTTGACTTTCAGCGGCAGGTCCTGTTCCACAGCGGAGATTACATCTGAGAGAGAGGATATCTGTGCTTGAATGTTCTCCTGCTCCAGGATGATTGTCTCCCTCTTCTGTTTCCCTTCCTCCTTCAGGGCTGCCATTCGGTCCTCCTCCTCCTGAGTTAGGAACTTGTGAAGCTGGTCAAACTCTGCCTTGATCTGTTTCTTTGTCTCCCCCAGTTGATTCTTGCAGTGTTTGGCCATTTTTTCATACGTTTTATCAATCTCTAGGTATGCATCCCTTCTCCTCTTCAGAGTCTGTAATTCAGGTTTCAGAAGCCCCTTCCAATTACGCACCTCATCTTCCAGAGGAACCAGTGTGAGACCATGGACATCCTCACAGACAGGACACACGACTCTCTGCTTCTTCCCACACCATTTAAGATCCTGTGTGTGAGTACACACTGCCCTAGACTCGGGTGGATCAGCTCTCTGTCTTCCAGCATAGCTGTTCAATAATTCCTGTAGTCCAAAATTAGTATGGAGACAATCCTTTGAGGATTTTCTCCTACAAGTAGGACAGTTTTTGTGTTCAGCTTTCTCCCAGAAGCTTTGAAGGCAGCCGCGACAGAAGTTGTGGTGACAGCCCAGAGACACGGGATCTTTGAAAGTTTCAAAACACACTCCGCAAGTCAGGTAACTCTTGAAAACTTCCTCCGCCATTTCAACCTGCTTCCTATGGTCTCGACGGAGATCACACACTAAGCTCTCAGAGTGACTGACACACCCGCTATCAATCCATTTCAGTAATATGATCCGTTTTATTATCAATAGCAAAGCCTTTTATTGCATCATTGGGACACAGATCGGACTTTGACCAACTCTTCGACATGTACACCAAATGCTTTGTCGTTAACGGTTGATTCAGCCAGGGCATGAAGAGTTAGATAAGCACACTATAAACGATAACAATGAAATCCAGTGTTGTGCGTCAACTTAGTAATGTTCCGATCGAACAGGGGGAACCCAAGCGCAGACGCATGTTGAATTAGACCAGAGGTTTAGTGTAGGGAGGATGAGAGCAGAGGTTTAGTGTAGGGAGGATGAGAGCAGAGGTTTAGTGTAGGGAGGATGAGAGCAGAGGTTTAGTGTAGGGAGGATGAGAGCAGAGGTTTAGTGTAGGGAGGATGAGAGCAGAGGTTTAGTGTAGGGAGGATGAGAGCAGTAGGGAACAACAGGAGGTGGACGGGAGGGGATGGATGACAGGCAGGCAACGAGACCGGGAGGTAGAGGAGCACACAGGGGGGGGGCAGGTAGAGGAGCACACAGGGGGGGGGGGGGGGCAGGTAGAGGAGCACACAGGGGGGGGGGGGGGCAGCAGGTAGAGGAGCACACAGGGGGGGGGGGGCAGGTAGAGGAGCACACAGGGGGGGGGGGGGGGCAGGTAGAGGAGCACACAGGGGGGGGGGGGGGGGCAGTTAGGTACAGGATTGGTGATCCACTGTGGTCTGAACAATGTTCTGCCGATGAGTGGGTGAAGAACCAGGGTTGGTGTTAACCAGGGTTTATGGCAGGTGTGCACGTCCAATAGGCGTAGAGCCGGGGAAACGAGGGCTTGTCTCGCCCAGGAGGGGGAGACAGAGAAGAGCGTCTGGTGGGTACGGCCACAGACATAATACAGAATAGACGCCGCGTCGACCGCTACTGCCTACGGGCGCTGACGAGCCGTGGGGCTGCCATCTCGGACATCTAGGCCGTCCGCTCCACTCAGTGTAATCTGTTTGGCAGGTGCAATGAACTGTCAGCACATTTAATGAATCAAACCTCGCTGAATACCAAACTGATTTCAACGCGTTATTTTTTGCTGCAAAGGGCATGTAGCTATGGTACAGGACACATGGTTCGGCTTGTTTTAATATTCATAGTGGGCTTAACAGGTAGGTAACAGGTAGTTTTTTCTGTATTAAGCCAGGGACAGGCAACCAAAAACAGGGACGCCTGTTTGGTCACCCTATCATATGTGTTGTAGGCTATGATAGGTATTTAGCAAATCACGCACTATAAATATGATAGAGAAGCAGAAACAGATAGAGGCAGTAAAGTCAGCTACTTTAATACGTTTTAGAAACAATATACAGGTATAGAAGATAGTTACTTTAGAAACAAACGTTTTTGTATGCGCTAGAACCCATGAAAGAGGACTGTTTTGCAGAGCTTCTTTCTTGTGCTCCCTTTCTGCAGTTCAAGAGAGGCGAGTTTGGCAACGTGGTGCAGCCTTATCTTGTGAAAGACCGACACAAACAATGACAACAAGTCAGAATGATGGTTGTCGATGCCCAACTGTGTCTCCTCCTGAAAAGAAATCCCCCGAGCCCTGTTGGCGATGGTCCGCCGATTTGAGCAGGAATATGCTGCACAGTGATCTGGCATCTTGTGTCTTCTGCTGCTCCGCAACTAGGAGTATGACCGGTCCAAGATGGCGGCTGCATTTCTAGCACCCAGCAGCCAATGCGGCATCTACACTTCATATGTCTACAGGTACGGCCACGGCCTTAACAAGTGATACACAACTATCCACACAACACTCTTCATATGCGTAGTCGGCTGTCCGCCGTCTCCAAAGCCCCACCCCTCACCCGTCACCCCTCACCCCCTCACCCCTCACCCCTCACCCCTCACCCCTCACCCCCTCACCCCTCACCCCTCACCCCCTCACCCCTCACCCCTCACCCCTCACCCCTCACCCCCTCACCCCTCACCCCTCACCTCCTCACTCCTCACCCGTCAACCCTGACCCCCTTACCCCTCACCCCCTCACCCCTCAACCCTCACCCCCTCACCCCTCAACCCTCACCCCCTCACCCCCTCAACCCTCACCCCCTCACCCCTCACCCCTCACCCCTCGCCCCTCACCCCTCTGCCCCTGGCTGAGAGACTCAGGCCACTAGGGGGCTCTACTGACCACAGCATCCATTCATCCTGGAGAATTTATAACGTTGCTTCTTAAGGCTGGATCGCTCATGTGGATAGTATGGCAGAGTAGGACTAGGGCCACATGTGATTATTTGGGAGTTCTGACTTTAATTGAAAATAGTTTAGAGTCAGAATACTGACTTTAAAGTCAGAATACTGACTTTACCACCGATCTGAATGTTGACCTTATAGTCAGATTTCCAACGTATTATACATGGGAACACACTTAAAACATATTGAGACACGGTACTATGGAAAAACAAAAGTAAAGCCTTAGCTTTAGTGGTCTTGTAAAGATAAAATCTGTAGCTGGTTAAAACCAACCACAAACTGGTTAGAACAAGCTTAAGACTTTTTCTGAGCAGTCTGTACTGCATTGTCTTATTTTCATTGTATCCAATTCAATATTATGAAAATAAACATGAACCCTTTTACATATACGATATGGTATTCTTTAAAAATGGTGACAAAAAAAGATTCCTGGTATTAGTTGGAACAGTTACGGTGGACTCAAGACCATGATGCTAATAATGGTCCCACTTGTAGGCTTGAATTTAAGAACTAAACCTGATGTGCCCTGTGGTCATTGGGCGGTGTATGTCAGTGATGTAAGACCAACACAATTGCTTTTCCTGCCATTCTGACCTGCTTTTCCCAGAGCAGTGAGTGATAACCTGCAGTCCAAGAACAGTCTGACAAGGCGTTCAGAAGCGTCCCTGCTGTTCAGTGTGATCCCTGGTAGTGGGACTGTTGTTATATGTTCTCACTTTAACTGTGAATACCCTACAATGGACTTCATGTTGTTGAATGTTTTTGTTCTTGTTGTATGCTGTGTGAATGCATGATTTTATGTTAAATAAGATATGCAATTTGGAATTTTTGACCTCAGGAAGAACAGCACTCATCTGTGTATGAGAGAGTTGTGCTTCGTTCTCACTTTAACTGTGAATACCCTACAATGGACTTCATGTTGAACCAATGAAGTTTATCAAAAAAAGCCACCAACTGCTGCATTCTCTCCACAATGAACCAACTGCAAATTAATTATAAAAATGACAGCATATTTGTAAATTAGTTTGACTCGAGCTCTGCCAGTCTTGACTTCAAAAAGATTACTCCTTCCCAGTCCATCCCAGTAGTCTCCCTCCTTCCCAGTCCATCCCAGTAGTCTCCCTCCTTCCCAGTCCATCCCAGTAGTCTCCCTCCTTCCCAGTCCATCCCAGTAGTCTCCCTCCTTCCCAGTCCATCCCAGTAGTCTCCCTCCTTCCCAGTCCATCCCAGTAGTCTCCCTCCTTCCCAGTCCATCCCAGTAGTCCCAGTAATCACGCTAAATACAAAATGAACGTTAACAACTTTAATGTTTCTATTGCAGTAATATTCAAGCAGGACAAGCAATTCATCAACACTCACCATCATTTTTGTAACCCCTATTTGTTCGCATTTTAGGCAGACACAACTTTAACAATTATTTCTAGAATTATATTCATCATACAGGAATGTGTACAGACTGATATTTTCCCAACACTAAGCATAGTACACTATACATCATGAAATACGGATTATATAATAAACAGTTTAAATGTCTTCTATTGTTATAATTAGTTTATTTTACATTTGATTTGATATTTAGTCTTTTTTTGTGTCAACATATCAAGTAGCATTCTGTTTACAATAATCAATGGTTTATACAGATTGAAATAAGCGAGTGGTTGGCAGTCAGTATTGAAACGTTATCCCTTAATGACCCCTGACCCCTGGTCATATCCTATCTAGCCAACCCAAGGCCGTCACACTGATGAAGAGTGAACTGACCATTCCCTTTGAATACCTTCAACCCGCTCACTTTATTGTGTCTTGTAATATATTTTGCCTACACCTTTTTGCTTTTTTATGTGTCTATTTTTTGTTGTTCTATGAAGCCGACCTTTGCCATGTCAATTATTTGATTCTGCAGAATGACCATGTATTACTGCAGATTGGGTAATGAAACATGTAGACTTTGTCTAGCCCTTCCTCCTCAAAGATACAGATAAAGCTGTTATATTACACTATATTGGCTGTCCTCATTAAACATGCTGTTTTATTACAGTTTATTGGCTGTCTTCATTAAACATGCTGTCAACTACTCTACAATATCTCACAGCTAAACCGTGTTCAGTTCTTCTCTCATGGAGGGACATTTGATATTCCCATCACTTTAGACACACACACACACACACACACACTTTCACGTCTCTGGTTTGAGCTCCACTTGCTGGCCAAACACTAAAGAATGGGAAGATCTTCTCAGAAAATGTGCCTCTATAAGATAAGATGGGATCATTTCCTCCTGCGTCATAGAAGGACACCTTCCCTCTCCCACAGTCCAGCAGGACTCGGATCCTCTCTGGGTTCTTCTTCAAGTTCAATCTTTTACCTGAACCATTACTGTACCCACCCTTGTAATGGAATAAACACCAGAATCCATTTTCTGGTGAAGCGAAAAGCCCGTCTTTCCTGTCCACGGTCTCTTTAGCGACCCCTATCAGCCAGTCAGGATGGTCTCCCACCTCCACCTCCCAGCTGTGTTCCCCTGAGGTGAAGCCCTCTGAACCCAGAACATTGGAATACACCCTGAACCTTTCTGGGTTGTCAGGGTGCTCCTGCCGCGGTCCGACCTTGTATCTCGCACTGGTCAGATCCTCTGAGATAACAAGACATGTTGATGCAGTGTTTGGATCGAGGATAACCGGTGTGAACTGGATTTTCTCCCTCATCTTCTCCCACACTCTGAAGGACAGGTTTCCCAGGTGTTTGGCCACGTCTACCAGACCTCCACGAACAACCTGTGGACCAGACCCCGACCAGAGGTCCCTGGGGGAAGTGAGAAACGCTGCGTTGTCTTCCAGCGGCAGGTCCTGTTCCACAGCGGAGATTACCTCTGAGAGAGCGGATATCTCTGCTTGAATGTTCTCCTGCTCCAGGATGATTGTCTCCCTTTTCTGTTTCCCTTCCTCCTTCAGGGCTGCCATTCTGTCCTCCTCCTCCTGAATTAGGAACTTGTGAAGCTGGTCAAACTCTGCCTTGATCTGTCTCTCCCAGTTGTTTCTTGCAGTGTTGGCCCATGTTATCATACGTGTCATGAATCTCTTTGTATTTATTCCTTCTCTTCTTCAGCGACTCTAGCTGAGGTTTCAGAAGCACCTTGACATTGCGCACCTCATCTTCTAGAGGAACCAGTGTGAGACCATGGACCTGCTGGTCACAGACCAGACACACAACTCTCTGCTCCTCCTCACACCATTTAAGATCCTGTGTGTGAGTTCTACACACTGCCCTAGACTCGGGTGGATCAGTTCTCAGTCTTCCAGCATAGCTGTCCACTAATTCCTGTAGTCCAAAGTTAATTAAGAGAGTATCCTTTGAATCCTTTCTCTTACAAGTAGGACAGTTTTTGTTTTTAGCTTGCTCCCAGAAGCTTTCAAGACAGCCGCGACAGAAGTTGTGGTAACAGCCCAAAGACACGGGATCTTTGAAAGTCTCACAACACACTTGGCAAGTCAGGAAACTCTTTAAAACTTCCTCCACCATTTTACCTGATATCCAACTTTCCAAGCAAAAGCGAGCAACCAAAAGGAATTCCTCTTCAATCTGCTTCTTCTGATCTCACAGAAATCCCACATTGAGCTCTCCGATTGAGTGACACAGCTGCTATCAATCCACGGCAGTCATATGATCCGTTTTATTATTAATAGCAAACCCATTTATTACATCATTAGGAGAGAGATCAGACTTTGACCAACTTTTTAGGTAGAGGAGCACACAGGGGGGGGGGGGGGGGGGGGACAGGTAGAGGAGCACACAGGGGGGGGGGGGGGGGGACAGGTAGAGGAGCACACAGGGGGAGATGGATGGCAGGTGTGACGTCCAACAGGTGTAGAGCCGGGGAAACGAGGGATCGTCCTCCAAGAGGGGGAGACAGAGAAGAGCCCCGGCCGCGGCCTTAAAGGTCCCATGACATGAAAATCTCAATTTATGAGGTTTTCTAACATAAATATGAGTTCCCCTAGCCTGCCTATGGTCCCCCAGTGGCTAAAACTTGCGTTTGGTGTAAAACGAGCACTAGCTGTTCTGCTCGCCTTTGAAAAAACGGAGGCTCAAGCGCGCTGATTTGGAAATCTGTGCTCATGACGTCATGAGGAATCTCAGCTCCTCCCCTTACTCTGCCTGGCCCGCCCAGAGACGTTGGCCCGCCAATGAGACTCGACCGTGCGAGCGCCACATGTGTGTGTGTGTGTGTGTATGTGTGTGTGTGAATACACACACTGTAACGCAAGTGTTTCTTGTCGGTTCTTTGACGTGTCTTGTATTTCCACAACGAGACTGTCGTGGGGGTTATCTAAGCGGTTGAGAAGGAATTGGGGGAAAGGAACTTTGGTTTGACTCGCTGAAGTACATGAACTGCGACATGCCGCCGGTAGCCGCGAGGCACCATCGCCCGGCAGCGGGCAGCCGGCCGCAGGCAGCGCGCGGTTCAGTCGACTTCAGGTTGATGTGAAAGTGGAAGAACCAGAAACGTCGCAGACGTCGCAGAACCCGACAAAGTCGTTTGTGATTCATAATATCGTCTGGAGGCGCACACAATATGTTATATGATATAGATATCTATGTATTATATGATATTATTTAGATATAGAGCTCCAGGACTGTAACGCAAGTGTTGTACACTTCCTTGTTATTTGGATAACCGTTCTGCTGTTGGTGTGATGGCTCATAACACGTCGGACTCTCGTCTCTGGTATTTCTACAACGAGACTCGTATTGGGGGTTATCTCAGCCAAGGTTGAGAATGAATTGGGGGGAAGGAACTTTGGCTTTGACTCCCTCAAGAACATGAACCACGACAAGGAGGAGAAAGGGATCTTTGCCGGGCAGCGCTTATGCACCTCCGCCTCCGGCGGTGGTCCCTCAGCGGGGCTCAAGCGGGAGACATTCGCCGCCAACAATCCCTTTCTCCTCCATGTCGTGGTTCATGTTCTTGAGGGAGTCAAAGCCAAAGTTCCTTCCCCCCAATTCATTCTCAACCATGGCTCAGATAACCCCCACGACAGTCTCGTTGTGGAAATACAAGACACGTCAAAGAACCGACAAGAAACACTTGCGTTACAGTGTGTGTATTCACACACACACATGTGGCGCTCAGTATTCACATTGATGTGGACGTTGAAGAACCAGGAACGTCGGAGAACCCAACGCGGTCGTTTGAGATTCATAATATCGGCTCACACAGCTTTTGGCCGTGATAATATATATTATATGATATAGATATGTGTAGGCTATATGATAATATTTAGATATAGAGCTCCAGGACTCCCGTGTGTTCTAGAATATTTACAGAACACGGCTAAAGGCTGTGTGCGGCTCGCCATTGCGATACATCCACTGTAAACAGAGCGCATGGTGGCTGCAAGCTGCTCAGGGCCACACCCCCACCCTCCTCCTTGACACGCCCACCGAAACAGCGCATTTGGGGGAAGCTCAATGTGCGACTGGCTCGGAGTGGCTGTAACTCTGCACCACGGCTGAATTTAGGGAACGTCTTTGAATACTGTGTTAGTTGCCCACTAATACCTATATTAAAGAATACATAAAATAGCATGTCATGGGACCTTTAACAAGTAATACACAACAACTATCCACACAACGCCATTGTTCCCTTCCTGTGTGTAGTTGGCCTGTCGCTGTCTCCAAAGCCCTCACCTCTCCCTTAACCCCTCACCCCCTTACCCCCTAACCCCTCACCCCCTCACTTCCTCACCCCCTCACCTCCTCACCCCCTAAAAACCTCACCTCCTCACCCCCTAACCCCCTCACCCCTCACCCCCTCACTTCCTCACCTCCTCACCCCTCTGCACTTTATCTTCAATACTAAACGGAATTTTGATAGCATTTATACTTTTTTCAGAATCACAGTTTTAGTTTCAAACCGGCATCGTTTTCAGTTGCTTATAATAATTTAGGTCACCATAGCAACGCGGGTAAACAAACCCCGCCGAATAGTCGAATCTCTGGACTGAAAAGGCAGATCTGATTCGACTCAGAAAATTCAGAGTCGGGGACCCTGAATGAATCTGTGTAAACTGGCAGTTTACACAGATTAAGATGTTCAAATGTATTTAAAAAAGGTTAAGCTAAAACATGCTTAGATAAAGTTGTTAAATTGTGTTAAGAAATGTGTTTAAAAACGCACAAAGATGTTTTCAAATGTTTTCAAATGATGATAAGAGATGTTTCAAATGTGTAAAATAATTAAAATAGCTTTCAAAACAGGTATTTAGAAAAAAAAATTCAGATTATTTATTTTTCTCTGAGGGGGGGCTCACTCTCTCACACTTTGAAAACCCCTGCTCGTCTCGAGCTTCTCGCTCACAACCAATCACGTTCTTCTGGAGGTCACTAGTTCTTAATTGATTTCAGCTGCGTCTCCCCCGCCTCTCCTCATAAAGCGCCCCCACCGTGACGGATGTTAATCGTTTATTTTGCGTTGGATTGCGTGGGCTGAACATTCCGGACATCGTGGCCACCGACGTGGACCCCCGCCACCGGGACCCACGCAGTGAGTAATGCGGGGTACTTCCTTCATGAGCACTGCACATACACTCTCCCCATCTCCTCCTGTCGTCTGTTCTTGCCCCTCTATTGTACATGTTTTTCCGCTGGAGGTTAATGTGGATTTGCTGATGGAAGTGGTAGTTTGTGTTGAGTGGTTTATCTATGGGATCGACTGACTAACTAACGCTGCGGACAGCTACAGCACCGACCACGACACTGGGAAGTGTCCTCTGCTCACTGTGGAAGCAGCATGGAAGAACTGCAGCAACTCTGATGGAAACGAGGACCCCTACGCTGTTGAACACAAACTGTTCTAGGCCTACTACAAACCGAGGCGGTCCTACTCGGTTAAAGATCTCGTGGTCAATGCGGCAGACCGCTGGACCTGGCTGGACGTCACCTTCTGCAGATACTTCACTGCCCTCAGGAATCCACGGATAACTTGAAACATGTCCGACTCCACATGTCCGGAAAATCCAGGATGGAAGGAAGAAAGAGTTCTGTTTTTGCTCAACCCATAACCCCACTGAGCCCTTCTGCTGATACCTGTCTGACTGACCATACTGACCGGGGGCCTGTTGTGTGTTTGGTTGGTGGTGTGGTAGAAGGTTTGCTGCTTGTGATCTGCAAGGTGGTCCTGGGTTAGATGCGGTGTCTGACTTGCACACCACTCTCCCAATTCTATTCTTCTCTTTACTACTTTTCTACTTTCAATACACTTGCTGCTGCTGCTGTTGACCGCCGGTCGTGCAATGTGTTTTTTATTCGCCTATGTTCTGTGGATGATCATTACTGCCTGTTGGACGTTTTGCGTTTTTCACCAATAGCTTCGGAACTAGACGGACCTCGTATATAATTTGCTCTTCTAAGATGCGGTCAGGCGCCCCTCCGTTATATAACGTTTTCTGCCCGGTACGAAATAGACTGACCAATCACAACCCTTTATCTAATGTGAGGTTGGATATAGGCAACATGTAGAGGTGTTTCAACAACAAAGATGTAAGTTAGTGAACTAAAGACTGCATATGTTCACTAAAAGAACGAACGACTACTCAAAGATTTTGAGGAATATGTATTTCTCCATCACCCGTTCCAATGCTATGATTAGTCGAGGCCTATCCAATGGCATAGCCGTCGACCCATTTTAGATCGCGCCCTTTAGACACGCCCCTTGGAAATTGAACAACGCATTTCAACGCAGAGGATCCAGAAGGATTTCACAACGAGTCCATTGGAAGATATCGAGGAACATGAACATCACCAATGAAGGAGAGTAACGTTTCCACTTGCTATAGGAATTTAGTGAAGCACTAAATGGTTAATAATAATAAAATGTGGTCACCATTTATTGACTCGTTGGGTGAGACTTGCTTTACTAATATAACCGCGTTAAAACTATTAATTTACTTTTCTTGTGTAGTTTCCCACTATTCATTAAATGTTTTATTGAAGTACAAATGTGTATAGTTCTATTAATTACATTTTTATAACAATTAATCATTATACAGGATTTGAACATTTTCTACCCAGGCTCATGCTGCATAATGAGTCCCAAATGATTTATGAACAGTGGTTTGTTTTTGTTCAGGAGCGGATTGTACTCCCAGAGGCTTCAACAGAGCGGGTCTGGAGCTGGGAGCTGCAGGTGGATGGTGGCCAGGAGCCGTTCAGTCCTACAGGAACAGACGGGTGAGCCGTGGAACTGCACATCCTATAAACTCCTCCATGGTGTGGTCAAACGGTTCAGAATAAAACTGGAATTGGAAAAAATCTCCAGTGTTGAAATAGATTGTATTCTTTTTCAGTAGAGGTGATGGAGGCGCTCGCCGTGAGGACCGTGGCGGTCGTCTGGAGGTGCTCGTCTGGAGGTCCGTGGCGGTCGTCTGGAGTTGCTCGCCGTGAGGTCCATGGCGGTCGTCTGGAGGCGCTCGCTGCAGGTGGAGGGAAGGCCGGGAGCCGTGCAGCCCAACGGATGCAGAACGGTGAGACACGGAACTGCACAGCTGCACATTTTTTCTAGGCTTGGTGAATTGTTTAGAATTAAACCTTTGACATGCAGCCACAGCAACTCTGAGGTGTTCTGAAAAATGTCCGATGCATTTTCAGCCACTAGGACCAGCTCCAGGATGTAGGCTAGGTGTGTGGCTGGCTGTTGGGTTAAATAATACCTCACTCGAGATTGCACAGTAGGGCATCAGTGAGATCTGTGGGAGCTAAAGCAGAGGAGGAGTTGATTATCTGCATCATGTACGGGGAGAAATGTGCAGTGTGCAAATGGAACGTGTCATTCGACTTTCAGAAGGACTGAGGCGGAGGTCCTGGAGGCAGAGGCCAGCCTGGAGGCGGCGGTGGCCTGGAGGTCCTGGAGGCGTCCAACCTGGAAGGGGCGGCATGGAGGGCCAGGTGGCGGCTCCTCATCCAGTAAAGTGAAACTCTTCTTCAGTGCATCATGAAAGGGGAGAAATGTTCCAGTGTGTAACTGAAACTTGTGTCTCACATTTCATAAGAAATGAGGCGACGTTGCGGAGGTCCAGGCGGTCGGCCCGGTGGAGGTCCTGGAGGAGACGGTCCCGGCGGTGGAGGACGGCTGGGGGGTCCGGCGGTGGAGGTCCGAAGGCGGCTCGTGTTTAGACCAACCAGCTCCTCGTCCATGGAAGGTAAGCTCTTTCTCCAGGTCAATCTGGTCCTGGAGGGCCCGGCGGCGGCGGCGGCGTCCTGGAGGGCCCGGCGGCGGCGGCGGCGTCCTGGAGGGCCCGGCGGCGGCGGCGTCCTGGAGGGCCCGGCGGCGGCGGCGGCGGCGTCCTGGAGGGCCCGGCGGCGGCGGCGGCTCCTCATCCAGTTAAGCTAAACTCTTCTCCAGTGCATCATGAACGGGGAGGAATGTCCGGGGTGCAAATAGAACTTGTGTCACATTTCAGAAGAAATGAGGCGACGTTGCGGAGGTCCAGGCGGTCGGCCCGGTGGAGGTCCAGGCGGTCGGCCCGGTGGAGGTCCAGGCGGTCGGCCCGGTGGAGGTCCAGGCGGTCGGCCCGGTGGAGGTCCAGGCGGTCGGCCCGGTGGAGGTCCAGGCGGTCGGCCCGGTGGAGGTCCAGGCGGTCGGCCCGGTGGAGGTCCAGGCGGTTGGCCCGGTGGAGGTCCTGGAGGAGACGGTCCCGGCGGTGGAGGTCCAGGCGGTCGGCCCGGTGGAGGTCCTGGAGGAGACGGTCCCGGCGGTGGAGGTCCTGGAGGAGACGGTCCCGGCGGTGGAGGACGGCTGGGGGATCCGGCGGTGGAGGTCCGAAGGCGGCTCGTGTTCAGACCAACCAGCTCCTCGTCCATGGAAGGTAAGCTCTTTCTCAGGTCAATCTGATCAACGAGAAGATCAAAGAGCGCAGCCATGAACTGGTGGCGTCGCCATGTGGGGACTAAACTCTAATGTTTAACTCCAGTAGCTGCAGTGTTTCCCCCAGCACTGTGTGGTTAAGGCCGTCTTAACAGTAGGGCCCCGCCTTGACTACCAATGTAGAAAAATTATATATAAAAAATAATTATGCAATAACAAAGTGCAAAACTCGTAGGGAAAGAAAACATACTTTCCTCAAGTACAAAAAATATAGATAAATAATTTGTCTGTAATACTGTATACTGTTCAAAACAATAGTCGTGCCATTAAGCATTTTGAATGCAATTGAAAAGGCGGTTGTATGTATTATTGCGAACTGAAACCCTCACCGAAGACCCCCCCCCCCCCCCCCCCCCCCCCACCTTGACTCACATTGTCTGGGGGAAACACTGAACCGGGTTGTATCACTTAGTAGTGAGTACACTAGGGTAGCTGGGTCATCTCCAAATGGTAACTGAGTGTTTGCTCCAGCAGGATTGAAGGAGTCACTGGGGATGGAGATCACTGCTCAGGGGCTGACGACCCCCCCCCCCCCCCCCCCCCCCCTCATCTTTCTGGAGAAGGTATATAAATCTACAGCTGATGTGATTAAAGTTCAGCAGTTCAGATCCGCTGATAAATGGTCCCATACCGTATCCACAGCGTCCTCATGGTGCAGGCGGTCAAACCTCCACCTCTTTGAAGAGACCAAGCAGCTTGATGACTGACTGGTTCTTTATACTCAGGACCTCGTCCCGGAGCAGAGGACGGACCAAAGGCCCGCAGCGCAGGAGACTAGAGACTCCATGTGGAACCGGTAAGATACTGGATTCACCATATTGAGGACATTTTCATTTATTCAACAAGGTTAGTTTTGTTTGGCGGGTATGTTGCTTTGATACTAGGGGCTTCTTCTGTAACAAACTTTCTAGAGAATAAGATCTGACTTCAGCCAATCAGCGGGATGTCCTTGAACAAGAGCCAATGGCTGATGGTGCTCAAACGCATTCTTTTGACTCTTCCTCTACTATTGCTGTACTCAAGCTGGATGGCTATTTTGCTCCTTCTACTGACAAAATCAAGTCTGCCACCTGGTGGCGGATGAGGGCGTAGCAACTCGGGCACATAGGAAACATGATAAGAGCCTGTTTTTGATTGGATCGTACACCTAAATGTTTTTACATCAAAATATCGCCGAACCCCATGTTGGACAATGCTTGTTTTCATCCTTTCTATGTTGAGCTTTGATTTATCCTTACCTTTTCATGTGACCATTCCCCTTGGGTTCAATTAAGTCTATGAAATGAAATGCTGATTGAGACCAGATGGGGCTGTTCCTGCATTTATAGACGTTTGATTGCCCTTGAAACTGATTCTACTTTTTGCATCAATTTACTTCACAGCACTGAACTACACCAGTGTGTCCTACTCCCCATAAACCCTGAGGATCCCTGGCTACACCAGCACATATAGAGCTTGTAAGTCCGCCCCTTGCGGCAGGACCTCGTGAGATCGTAAGATATGACTGGGTTTCAATGGAGAGAAAGTAATTATTTTCTCCATTATGTTGCACCACATTTTGGGGCAAGAATGTTTGAATCAATCTTTGTCATTTATTTCTGTACTCCATATCTGTAATCCCAGCTGTTGTATTCTAACACGGTAGCTGGGAACCCTCTTTATAGGGAGCGACTAGAGGGACGAGGCTGGAAGCAAACCTGAGCCTGGATCTTAACCTTCTTTCTAAACCTAATGCCGCAATTTAACCGCAAATAAAGTGAGGCCTAAAGTAACTTGACTCTCTTACCTAAACTCGCTTGCGTAAACTCGCTTGCCTAAACTCTCTTGCATAAAACCTAAACTCGCTTGCATAAAACCTGAACTTGCTTGGCTAAACTCGCGTCGCTTGCCTAATACCTGAACTTGCTTGCCTAAACTCGCTTGCCTAAACTCGCTTGCCTAATACCTGAACTCGCTTGCCTAAACTCGCTTGCCTAAACTGGCTTGCCTAATACCTGAACTCGCTTGCATAAACTGGCTTGCCTAATACCTGAACTCGCTTGCATAAACTGGCTTGCCTAATACCTGAACTCGCTTGCATAAAACCTAAACTCGCTTAGCTTGACTCACTTGCCTGTACTCGCTTGCCTAATACCTGAAGTCGCTTGCCTAATACCTGAAGTCGCTTGCCTGAAGTCGCATGCCTAATTCCTGAAGTCGCTTGCCTAAAACCTAAACTTGCTTGTCCAAACAAGTTACACAAAGTTAACCATCCATAATCTTTAACCCAAACCAGACTTGTCCCTGGGTCGCTCCACTTTAATTTAGAAGTTTCTTCTTTTACCTCATCTGCTTTTTGAGTTTCATTCTTAGAGGGCTTGAAGTGCTTTCGAGGATATTTGAACCTTTGTTTGCCGCATCATAAACATCTTTACCCATTTTGTTTTGGATTGCATTTCTATGTGTAATCCGGCCAAATGTTCAGTGTCCTTTGATGTAATGTCTATGGTCTGACAATAATCTGACCTCTTCATGAAGCAGAATGTGTGTGAATGTTGTCCCGTGAGCTCCAGGCTCTCTGTGGGCCTGTCAACGTCTCTTTAGCAAAAGATTGGGGAGTGAAATTCATTTTTGTGCCATTTTCATGTGTTCCTGAGTATTTCAGACCTGTGGTGATTCACATGAGACCTTAATGGAAACTTTTCTTTTTCTGCCTGCATACGTAATGCCTAGTAGGGTGATCACTGTTGATCCCTAATATTGATCATTAACCACCTCATTCTTTTATGATTTTTTTTCGATAAGGATTCCAAATCATGTAATTTATGAGCATATTTGCAAATGGCTCCAAATATCAGATTGTGTAAAAACGAATGAAATGTAACCTGCTTGATTTAAAGAAAATAAAACATCCAAATATTATAAACCTGTTTTGTGTTGCTCTCTTACCATGTGGAAATGAAACGCAGATAGATATGTTTAGCTCTGATTTGCTGCCTCCTTTTGGTGTGGTGCTGGGATTTGTTTAATATACTATTATTTCCAGGATAAGTTAATAACCTAGTATAGCCTACCCGGAAAAGAAGGGATATGAAGGCCAGGGTAGGCTGTTTTGGTGTCCTGTCAACATATTGTGAGTGGATTTGTGAACATTCTCGGTGAGGGAAATTCAATTGTAAACGTTAATTAACATGCAGGACCATTCAGCGAACACTTCACATATTTCTCACCAACAGAACGGTCACTCTTTGCGCTTGTGATTTTAAAGTCCTGGCGCCCCCTACTGGAGTTCTTTGATAATTCTTGCCCTCGGTGACCTCGGTCACATTTGTTCCTCAACTCTCCTTTCTTGGCCAAGAGATCTGTGACATCTGTCTCCATCTGTGTCTCTCTTTCTCCTTCTCCCTCTCTGGCTCTCTCCTTCTCTCTGGCTCTCTCTCTCCTTCTCTCTGTGTCTCTCTCCTTCGCCCTCTCTGTGGTCTATCTCTCCTTCTCTCTTAAGCCCACCACACACCGGCGCCACGGTGCGCATTTTACGCGCGTCAATTGCTGCCCCTATAGCACCAATGCCCAGCTTGAGCCATTTCGCAACCAAAATCTGTGGTTACCGCCGATATGTTACTCATATAGATTACCGTTAGATTCAAACAGCAAAGATGGAGACATGTTAGAAGTCAACAACATAATTTATTGCACCAATTTAAAATTCCAAAAATACACGCGGAGCCGAAATGTACCGATCAAACGCCACGTCACAAGGCATATAACGCCTCGTTTCCACATACGTACATTCTCGTATGCGATCCAACCGTCTCCGACCGAAAGTCCATTCATTCCTATGTGATTCTCCGTAATGTCCGTTTTTCCTCCGAGACTCCTCCCCTCCGTAAAATTTCTGTCCGGTATGTCCGTAATATACGTTCAAAAAATGTAACTTTCGCCGCCGTTTTACGGAGATACCGTAAGAAAGTTTTTATGTTTTTCACAAAACATGTAAGTACCTGGCAGGCCAAACTCTTCGCCGATCTCTTTCCAAGCCTGGTTGGTTTTGTTTTCATCTCGGTATATGACATGTATGTCGATCCTCATGTTCCAAAGTACCGGTCTCCTAAAAACGGCCATTATCATACGTTACCCCATCTTTTTGGCTGGCGTAAATAAATTCATGTCCGTACGTAAAACACTAGCGACCCCTTCCGTAAATTTAAGGAAGCACGGATACGAAAACCATACGTATGTGGAAACGAGGCGTTAGGATTTTATTCAACAAGCTTTCAGAAAAGGTTGTTTTCTCTCTGTGCTATACACGTGATCACACTTAAAACATATTGAGACACGGTAATATGGAAAAACAAAAGTAAAACCGTAGCTTTATTGATATTGTAAAAATAAATATTGAAATAATTAGAAAAAAAATATTGTGAAGGAGCATAAAACTGAATTGGCAAAAGTAATGTGACATAAAATAATATTCATGTCAATAATTTACTGAGTGAATTTTTGTACTACTCAGTCTGTAGCCGGTTCTAATCAGTTTGTATCTGGTTCTAACCAAACCGTAGCTGGTTCTAAGCATTCTGGAGCCAGTTCTAACCAGTCTGGAGCTAGTTCTAACCAGTCTGGAGCTGGTTCTAACCAGTCTGGAGCTGGTTCTAACCAGTCTGGAGCTGGTTCTAACCAGTCTGGAGCTGGTTCTAACCAGTCTGGAGCTAGTTCTAACCAGTCTGGAGCTGGTTCTAACCAGTCTGGAGCTGGTTCTAACCAGTCTGGAGCTGGTTCTAACCAGTCTGTAGCCAGTTCTAACCAGTCTGGAGCTGGTTCTAACCAGTCTGGAGCTGGTTCTAACCAGTCTGGAGCTGGTTCTAACCAGTCTGGAGCTAGTTCTAACCAGTCTGGAGCTGGTTTTAACAATTCTGGAGCCGGTTCTGACCAGTCTGGAGCTGGTTCTAACCAGTCTGGAGCTGGTTCTAACCAGTCTGGAGCTGGTTCTAACCAGTCTGGAGCTGGTTCTAACCAGTCTGGAGCTGGTTCTAACCAGTCTGGAGCTGGTTCTAACCAGTCTGGAGCTAGTTCTAACCAGTCTGGAGCTAGTTCTAACCAGTCTGGAGCTGGTTCTAACCAGTCTGGAGCCGGTTTTAACAATTCTGGAGCCGGTTCTGACCAGTCTGGAGCCGGTTCTAACCAGTCTGGAGCTGGTTCTAACCAGTCTGGAGCTGGTTCTAACCAGTCTGGAGCTAGTTCTAACCAGTCTGGAGCTGGTTCTAACCAGTCTGGAGCTGGTTCTAACCAGTCTGGAGCTGGTTCTAACCAGTCTGGAGCTGGTTCTGACCAGTCTGTAGCCGGTTCTGACCAGTCTGTAGCCGGTTCTGACCAGTCTGTAGCTGGTTCTAACCAGTCTGTACTAGCTGGTTAGAACCAGCTAGTCTTGTTAGAAACAGATACATAATGTATTAATATCTTCATTCAGAATGACTCATTCAATATATTGTGAAATGGAATAACTTGGCGATTCGTGTGGATGAGGACAGACGGCCGACTGTCACTGGAAACACGTTTTAAACTCCCAGAGGACAAGCCTCCTCAGGTCTCCTACACCAAACTCTCCTTCCTGAACAGAAGACATTTGTTGTTGGCTGGCATGTCCACCTGGCGACAAAAACACAAAGAAACAAAAAGACTCCTTTAATATATATATTTTTTTCTAACCCTATTTTTTTTTTCTTCATTATAACATGCGCTGAACGCGAGCTGCTCACCACTTTCTCCAGGAACAAACCCCTCCTCTGGGCCATGGAGCTGAGCAGAGCGATGTCTCTGAGGCCCCACGCAGCGTTCCTGGAACACACAGGCTTCAGGTCAGGATGACTCTCAGACATTATGTAATAAACGTCATTATTTGTTAAGCTTTGAGTATCATTTATTGCGATATCATAGTAATGTCAGAACATTGATATCATTAGAGTTGCTCCGATGTCTTCATCGTTTGACGTAATTACTTAAGCAGAACATACAACCCAAATAAAATCGGCATTAATAAAAAAAAATAGATTCAAGGTAGGCCTACCTTTGTCTGAGACTGAGGTCAAAGTTTACGTTGCTCTCTGGGGTGATTTGACCATTCACAGCATATGGCTGGACAGAAGAAAAGAGAAGGTTATGGTTATGGATGACAACATGTCCTGATGGCAATAACACACGTCGTAGGACTGCTCAACTTACCCCATAGGTCAGGAGAATTCCTTGGGGTTTTAGAATGTGACCTGCCCCTTTGAATAAACCCTAGAGACACACAACACATGCCGTTATTATACGAGGAATACATAGTACAGTAATGATATACTTAATGTACACACTTATTGTATGTTGTGTAGCATCTTGTCGTGGCTGTCTGTTGTATACGGGGAATGGGTTAACCTAGTGATGGTTAGTGCTTGGCACTTGGTTCTATGAACATCCATACTGTGCTGACAGCGATATATTATATTATTACATAATATATCTGACTAAATATATGTATTTATTGTTTTCTCTTTCTACCGATAAATTGACTTATTGTAAGTCGCTTTGGAGAAGCCTCTGCTAAACGGCCTACATGTAAATGTAACACACTAATACAGATATGCGTTACCTCGGTACACGCTATGGGGGAGATGTGGATCATGTTGATGTTGACCACCAGGTCGAGGCTCTCAGCCTGGAGGGACCCCGACCCCCAGCTGTCCCACGGTGAGGAGGCGTCCAGGTGGATGGCGGGTTTGACCCCGTCCAGCTGGTAGTGGGTCCGGTACGCTTCTATACTGAACACAACAACCGACCAACAACACACTGGTTACAGACTGCATCTCTACCGCGCTTTGCTAACCAGTGGCCACTCAAAGCGCTTTACAATATTGTCTCACATTGATTCACACATTCAGACACCGACGGCGCCGTCAGCCATGAGCAGGAGCAGTCAGGGTGAGGCGTCTTTCTCAGGGACACCTCGACACTCAGATTGGAGGAGCCGGGGATCGAAACAGCAACCTTCAGGTTACCCGTCCACCCGCTCCACCTCCTGAGCCACACGCACACGCACACGCACACGCTGCCTGCCTCTCACCTGGCCAGCGACTGGTGGTCATACTCGGACGGCTGCCAGGTTATGTGGGGCAGGGCCCGGGCGAAGTGGGCGACGTGCTGCCCGGTGCCGGACGAGACCTCCAGGGCCTGAAGGGGCCCCCTGGGGTCCACGCAGCCCCGCAGAACCGCCAGGATGGGCTCCTTGTTCCGCTCCGCAGCCGGGGCGTTCAGCATCTTCCGGTACTCTAGAATCAGTCGCCGAGCTCTGAAGAGCCACTCCAGTTCAGGGGGGAACAGTGTGCTTCTGTTAGTCGAGGGGTCTGTGTTTTGCAACAGGCGACAAGTGAAACATACGATCACTTCCGTTGACGTCAGTTGTTCTTGAAAATGATGCCAACAGCATCCCCGAGTGGTGATGTTTGGTAATGCACGGGGCACTCAGAAAATACATTTTTAAGACCAATTCTAAAGTAGTAATGAGTTTACTATAAAATATATTTACATTTTACATTTACATTAAACATTACATTACTTTAAATTAAATGATATGCCATTTTTAACCCAACCCCCTTTAGCAAAGGCTAAGTAGCTATTTGCAATATCAATACACAAAGTATTGGCATAATCATTATATTTCAACAAAAAGTAACTGCATTTCCCTTATCCGTTGAATCATTTCATGTTCTCACTGCCATAACACATGCCCATGCTTCTAGTTTCATTCATTGTATTCATCTAAATAAAATAATCAATGAATAACTTATTTATTTGTAAAGGTACTCAACCAATGAAAACATGAGACCAATGAAAATATAGGAAATATAGGAATTCTCCCTTTAATTGATTTGGGGAACAACTTATGCAATTGATAAATATCTCATAAACATCTTATTTAACATCAGGAAAATAACAGAACTGGGCCTCCTCGTACTCCCATAGGCCCGCACCGCTAGGAGAAGACAGGGGTGACACATGGACACTATTCACACACGATGAGAGGGAGAATGGAGGGGGTGAGGCGAAGAAGAAGAACAGATGTAGGGTTATACACGTGTGCAAACATGACACCGTGGGACAAAGAAGGAACCGAATCATCTCGTCCAAATGACCCGGGGGTGAGCTGACCTTCAATAAATAAGTGCAACAGAAGAAAGATAATACCAAGAATGATTAAATATCGTACAGATCCTTTATCATAATCCCAAACGAAAAATGCAATGAGGGAAGGAGTGATCAGAGAGCTCCTCATCGTTCACCAAACGGTTGTCTGTGACTTCAACAGAATCAGCTGCAGGGACAGAATATCCCCGGAGTCGTCTCCGTGTGACCCGGACCAGGGTCTCTGCAGGTGGATCCGGAACGCCGGACCCCCACACCTCACCCCACCGTCGCCCCCCTCTCCCCCAGCGGCGGGCCCCCCTCGGGGCCGACCTCGCCCCCCGTCTCCCCCGCCCCCTCCCTCTCAGTGTCCCCCGAGGGGGGCGGGGTCTGGTCGGCCGGCGCTATGCTGGGATCGCGTTGAGGGGAGGAGCTCTGCCTCCGCCCCCCCCCGTCCGGCCCGGGGGGGGCCCCGCCCCCCGCCGCCCCCGCCCCCGCCGCCTCGCTGAAGATGGTGTTGGAGAAGACGGAGCTGAAGGTGAAGGGGGGGCCGAACAGGGTCTCCTGGACGGGGGACGGGGGGGGGCGGGGCTCCGGGCCTCCCGCCGTCAGCCCCGCCGGATCCCGGGGCGGCTTGAGGGGCGGCGCGGGGTCCGGCGCCGCCGGGTGGGGGCGGTCCGCCGCCGGTTCTCGGCTCCGGTCGGACGGCGTGCCCGGGGGGGGGAGTTCCGCGGCGTCCCCCTCGGCGGCCGCTGGCTCCGGCGCCGCCCGGAGCGCCGCCCTGCAGGCGCTGTGGAC
>NC_082384.1:25992887-26007887 GCF_031168955.1 Gadus macrocephalus | reverse complement strand
CACACACACACACACACACACACACACACACAGCTTACTGTTAGAGGGTCATTTGTGGTCATCTGAAAAATCATTACTTTAAGGTGTCCACTATGTAAAGTCTAATAATGAGATTAATTGATTTGGCCTGTAGTGATTTACCAACAGATTATTCTGTCAATACTGTGTTGTACATCAATCTTGTAGCCTCTACCGGCACCAATGGTGGATGAATTCGGGTTTGTTGGAATAACCGGTATAGTTCATAAGACATTGGTTAATCAGTTTATGATAATTTGACGAATAGGAATTCATTTCATCATCTGAGTTCTAGCTTCAAATATCTCAGCTCATCCCCTATAAAACGTACGGTTGAGGAACAAATCCAATCAAAAACCAATCTCAACGTTAGTCGACAGTAATTATTCCAAATCGGTTGCGGTGTCTCCTGAAGAGGATTTTATACTGTAGTACATTCTGCTTACAAGGCAGGTTTTACCAACACTGTTGTCTCTGGGCCTCCCACACCCACTGGATGTGCTTAATACAGAAGAACATGATGCATTAATACATTATGCATGGTGCATTGATACATAATGCATTGATACATGATGTAATATTTATTGATGCATTGATACATGATGCAGTGATACATAGATGCAGTGATACATGATGCAGTGATACATGATACAGTGATACATGATGCAGTGATACATGATGCAGTGATACATGATGCAGTGATACATGATGCAGTGATATAAGATGCATTGATGCATTGATACATGATCAATTATGCATTGATACATGATGCAGTGATACACGATACATTGATGCTTTGATACAGGATGCATTGATACATGATTCATGATGCATTGATACATGATGCATTGATGCATGACACATTGAGGCATGACACATGCATGTCATGTGTCATGACATGCATGTCATGATGACATATCAGGGATACATGTTAAATGATGGATTGATGCATGGATACATGATGCATGGATACATGATGCATGGATACATGATGCATGGATACATGATGCATCCCTACATGATGCATTGATACATGATGCTTTAATCCATGGATACATGATGCATTGATACATGATGTATTATTTATGGATGCATGATGCATTACTACATGATACATGATGCATTGATACATGACGCATTGAGACATGACACATGCATGTCATGTGTCTTGACCCGATAATGACCGGCGTTCTATTATCCCTTACTTAACATCAATATTACTCTGTATGTGGAAGGGACAATAGCTTTATTTGTAATTACAATATTATGCTGCTGTATTTGCAGAGAGCCCCACAGATATTTGATTTTGCTGCTTTCATGGGAGCCAGACCTCTCTCTATGGGAGCTCAGCTCCCACTGGCTCCCACCTAACCCTGCATTGATACATACACAATGCGTGGAAACACGATGCATGATACTTGACACATGGTGCTTTGATACGTGATACACGATGCATTGATACATTGGTGCATTGATACATGATGCATTGATACGTGATGCATTGATGCATGATGCTTATTTATAACATAAATAAGCCCCTGGTTTCAAAGCGCCTAGTTTAACGTCTTCCATCTTCATCTTCAACGTGAGGGGCTTATAGAGCCGTGCGAGTCAGGGACTAAGAATACACCGACTGCATCGACCATAAGCTAAGCAAAGCATGGCACGGATCTATAGATCTATCTTCATTTAAATAAATGACACACAGTTAGAATTCTGCCATCTTCAAAATTCGTAGCCCCCTAACCCTAACATCTGCATAACTTTCAGACACGTCTTTTGTATGTTGTACGTTCCTGCACTTAATGTACGCACTTAACGCATGTTGTACGTCCTGGCACTTAAAAATAGTACTTAGCATCTTACCCTAGCTATCTCTGTTGTATACGGGGAATGGGTTAACCTAGTGATGGTTAGTGCTTGGCACTTGGTTCTATGAACATCCTTACTGTACCCACAGTGATATATTGTTGTTTCTCTTTTTTTCTAACGAATGCTCTGATTAAAAGCGACTGCTAAACAGCCTTAATGAAAATGTTAATGATCCAGCCCCTGCCTCTCACGCCTGAACAACCTTCAGACACGTCTTTTAAAACTTTGTGAAACATCGTCCCACAGTAAACGTGTCGTAGTGATTAGTGGAGTGAGGTCCGTCCCTCGGGGCCCTGAACCCAATTTGAAGAGGCTAAACGGTGAGCTTCTGGTTCAATACCGACAGCCCCGCTGGCGGAGCTCAGCCGGCCGTCGGCCAGGGCTGCTCCCGGGGGAGCGGAGCCCTGACACGGCTTTAAGGATTAGGGAGGAGCAGCAGAACAGCTCTGGATACGCTAACAGGACGTAGCGGTGACTGACTACGGCACTGCTACGTCACTAATGCAGCCAGGTCACTACTGTAGGGAGGAGGGGCACAGAGGGGGGGGAGGTGGGCTGAGGGGGAGGAGGGCACTGAGGGGGGAGGTGGGCTGAGGGGGGGAGGAGGGCTGAGGGGGGGAGGTGGGCTGAGGGGGAGGAGGGGCACTGAGGGGGGAGGTGGGCTGAGGGGGAGGAGGGCACTGAGGGGGGAGGAGGGCACTGAGGGGGGAGGTGGGCTGAGGGGTGGAGGTGGGCTGAGGGGGGGGGAGGTGGGCTGAGGGGGGAGGTGGGCTGAGGGGGGGGAGGAGGGGCACTGAGGGGGGAGGTGGGCTGAGGGGGGGAGGTGGGCTGAGGGGGGAGGTGGGCTGAGGGGGAGGAGGGGCACTGAGGGGGGAGGTGGGCTGAGGGGGAGGAGGGCACTGAGGGGGGAGGAGGGCACTGAGGGGGGAGGTGGGCTGAGGGGGGGGAGGTGGGCTGAGGGGGGAGGTGGGCTGAGGGGGGGGAGGAGGGGCACTGAGGGGGGAGGTGGGCTGAGGGGGGGAGGTGGGCTGAGGGGGAGGAGGGGCACTGAGGGGGGAGGTGGGCTGAGGAGGGGGAGGAGGGCTGAGGAGGGGGAGGAGGGCTGAGGAGGGGGAGGAGGGGCACTGAGGGGGGGAGGTGGGCTGAGAGGGGGAGGAGGGCTGAGAGGGGGAGGAGGGCTGAGAGGGGGAGGAGGGCTGAGGGGGGAGGTGGGCTGAGGGGGGAGGTGGGCTGAGGGGGGAGGTGGGCTGAGGGGGGAGGAGGGCTGAGGGGGGGAGGGGCACTGAGGGGGGAGGTGGGCTGAGGGGGGGAGGAGGGCTGAGGGGGGAGGTGGGCTGAGGGGGGGAGGAGGGCTGAGGGGGGAGGTGGGCTGAGAGGGGGAGGAGGCGTGGTGAGGGGGAGGAATCGTGTAAATCACCATTTAGGAAAAATAATACAACTAGGTGTGAAGTTATCATGCAGAATCAGAATAGACAGACAGAATCTAGTTTCTAGACTAGATGGTCTGATCCATATCCAGAACTACAACGAGATAATCTCACTGACTTTACACTCACCGATAGCTGACAGCTGGCTGGTGCATTTTTAACCAATCACACTACAATGACGGTGTGAGAGTTTGTGTTGATAATGGCTGGATCAATCAGCCTCACCTGTTCGAGGCTGATTGCACTCTGGAGCTGTGTTCGAAATCGTTCCCTATACACTCGTTCCCTATTCCCTATATAGTGTACATGATTTAGTGCACTATATAGGGAATAGGGAACGAGAATTCGGACACTACGCTGAACATTTCTAAACGTCATTTGCGTCAGTAAATGCGCCGGGTATTTGTGTGACGCAGACAGATGCGCCCACATCATGTAAACAAACCAGGCACTCACGAGGAAAGCTGGAGGTTGTATTGATGTTGAATGTTACATTTCCTTGTTCAAGTATTTTTTTTATTAATTTTGAATGTTAAATATTCTATGTTAAATCCCAAATAAATTGTTGACATTTCTAAACGAAAGCCGGAGACTCCATCATTAAATGTATTCGTTTTCGCGGTTATTCAGCTTCTTCTTCTCCTCCGGAAAAACACGACCGCAATGCATTGTGGTATACGGGAGTAACATGTAGGGAACATCGTATGTACCCTATTTTAGGTCCACTATATAGTGCCCTATATAGTGGACCACTGAGAATTCGAACACCCTACAAAATGGCGTGCACCCTATTTAGTGCACTACATCCATGATAGGGAACGATTTCGAACACAGCTTGGGTCTGGGCGAGGCTGCACACCTGTTGCTCGTTGAGTCATCAATGCTCCAAATGTTTGCAGGAGCCAAAAAGAAGTCTCCTTGGTTGGCATGAGGCTCAGGAGATAGAGCGGCTGGTAACCTGAAGGTCGCTGGTTCGATCCCCGGCTCCTCCTAGCGGAGTGCCGAGGTGGCCCTGAGCGAGACGCCTCCCCCTGACTGCTGCTGACCAGCCGGCTGTCGCCCTGCGGGGCTGACTCCGCCGTCGGGGTGTGAATGAGTGAATGAATGGGTGAATGTGAGGCAGTATTGTAAAGCGCTTTGAACTGCAAGTGGTTCGAAAAGAGCTGTATAAATGCAGACCGTTTAACATTGAGGAGGCGTGTAGTAATGGACTTTGCTGCAGATCTCCATTCTATCCTACAGCCCCTTTAATGGGCAGTGGTGATGATGGAGGTAGCTGGTCACTGACGGTAAAGAACCAACACTGTAGCTGATGATATCATGCATTTTATTGGAAAGGTGCCAAACGACCACACAAACATATTATCCAAATCAACGTCTAACTAAAGTGCATTACGAAGAAAACCATCGTACAAAACATTGAAACAAAAAAAAATTGCAAAATCGACTCACAATAAAACAGAGCACTGCAGGTAGTGAACCATCGATCGGTGGTTCATTTGGCTGAAATAGATGAACAGTATTGATAGGATACATTCCAGTGTAAACATTGGCATTAGGCAAGACATTGGCAGGTTGGAAAACAACGTAGTCATCATTAGTTCTCTTGTTACTAGAGTATCCCATGCCTATGCAGGTTAAACATTGAATTATAGAAATTGTAATAGTTTGAGTAATGAACTAACGAACCCACAGCAGGCTGGACTGGGTTCAAAACCCTGCAGCCTGCTTGTTACCGGGTTGATGTCCAGACTTTAGGATGGTCCCTTAAAGGGGGATATGACGCCAGCAGGTGTTAGTATAATATCACCCCTTTACAGCTAGTTGCAATATAAAAAGTCAATGAATCAATAGTTAACGTCCCTCTAGTGACCCTGTAGATGTTGTCTGGTGACCGTTGACTCTGGGCACTTGTGATCTAATGTACACTCGAAGGCTAATACAGGAGTGTGGCCTTCTAGAACCTTCTTGGTTTACAGTTGAACCAGACTTTACGTCCAGCTTTGATCGGTTACGAAGGCGAGGGGCAGGAGACCTCTGGTTGGATATTAATAACAGCTGAGATACATTTTGTAAATACCGTATTGACTCACGAACGACAAACCAGGCAATAAATCATTGATATGGCATTTAATGATGGACGAATAAAAAAGATATTCAGCAAGCTCAGGAAGTGCATCGACTGCAGGCAACAATAGACGAATAAAACTCTAAAGGAAAACTAGAACCAGCCTGGGAGACCTTCCTTTACATCACAGAATGATTAGTATTCCTGCGTACGCGCGTTCTTATGGTATAGGATCCATGGCCAGGTGACGCTAGCATTGAAATAATACGTCAGTAGGAGTGACATACTACCTCACTAGTCGGGACTTACTACGTCACTACTAGTGACATACTACATCACTAGTAGTGACTTACCATGTCAATTCTAGTGACTTACTAAGTCAATAATATTGCCTGACTACGTCACTAGTAGTGACTTACTACGTCAATAGTAGTCTCCTGGATGTACTTGTGACATAGTAGTGACTGACTACGTCTCTAGTACAACCAGCACAATACTAGTGACTGACTATGTCACTAGTAGTGACCTGGCTGTATTAGTGACGTAGGAGTGACTTACCACGAGTCTACTAGTGACCTGGCTGTCAGTCTGGGGTTAACAAGTTGTCTTCCGGTCAAAGCCATCTAAAGAGAAAACGATTTCATATTTTTATTGTAAAAGTCATAATCTTCATAAGTCATCATTCTATCCTCATAATCAAGGCCTGCAAGATGATCAACGTCTGTTTTTGTATATACTTACATATATGTTAAATGATTTATTTGAATCCATAAAATAAATAATTATACTGCATTGCATCGACTCCTGTGCCCTCGGCTTATCGCAACGTCTGAGCTCCGGTCTGATGGGCCCTCGTCACACAGCGTCATTGGTCTCATTCATCTGACGTCGCTCGCTGAACGACGAGGCGAGCGCTGATCTACGGTCTCATGTCGTGAGGGGGGACGAAGGGGCGAAGGAACGAAGGGGCGAAGGGACGAAGGGGCGAAGGGGCGAAGGGACGAAGGGACGAAGGGACGAAGGAACGAAGGGGCGAAGGGACGAAGGGGCGAAGGGACGAAGGGACGAAGGAACGAAGGAACGAAGGGGCGAAGGGGCGAAGGGACGAAGGGGCGAAGGAACGAAGGGACGAAGGGGCGAAGGGACGAAGGGACGAAGGGGCGAAGGGGCGAAGGGACGAAGGGACGAAGGGACGAAGGGATGAAGGTAGCTCATGCTCACGGCTGGAGGAACTTCAAATGAACACTTAAAAACAAAATCCATCTCTGGTTTAAACCGACTGCCTCCACATGCGCTTCAGCGGGCGATGCAGAGGGCCTCATCACTGGGGGGGGGGGGGGGGGTCTGGTGGGGTCTGCAGCCGCCCTCTCAGGGTGGGGTTCTCCGCCCCTCAGTGGTGACGGAGCTCCTCCCTGGAGGCGGGGTCACTGGGCTGCGGGTGGAGGCCGGGGTCCCGCTCCGCCCTCTCGGAGGCGGGGTACGGCTGGCCGGGGGCCCCGTCGCCCCCCGGGGGGCCGGGGAGGGGGCCCGTCAGGCCCAGCTCGGCCAGGGCGTCGAGCGTCCCGTCGGGGTCCACCATCACGTCGATGGCTGTCGGGGGGGGGGGGCAAACGAGAGCCGATCAGGGACGCTGAACGGTTTATATTTTATATTCAGGGCATTTAGCAGATCCTTTATATCCAAAGCAACCTACAATAAGTCCATTTGTCATAAGAAAGAGAAACAACAATATATCTCTGGTAAGGATGTTCATAGAACCAAGTGGCAAGCACTAACCATCACTAGGTTAACCCACTCACTGTAACCAAAACAGATAGCTAGGATAAGATGCTACACAATGCTAAGTACTATTTAAGTGCCAGGACGTACAACATACAATAAGTGAGTAGGAGGGGTGGGGGGGGGGAGTGGAGGTAAGTGAAGGGTACAGTACGAGTGAATGAGTTCAACATGGATCCTTGTCGTGAACGAGTGTTGGTATCTCACCCAGGAGCTGCCTCTCCACCCGCCTCAGGTCCTGAAGGATGGAGGAGATTTCCTGTTTGGGAAGAATAGAGACCAAGGGGTGACCTTGAAGGCTGGAGGTTTTCAGTCTTGGATAAAAGACGGTAAGTCTGCGTCGTCACACTTTGCATTTCAACGGTTTCGCGACGCTGCCCAAACTTGTTCTGACTTTGAGTTATTTTCACATTTAGAGTACAGGTCTAGAATGTGTTGCATTCTGAAAAGTAAACGATTGCATAGGGCCATTGCCAAATTGCACTCATGATAAAACAGACAGAACAGAGCTCTCTTCCCCCACCGGTCAGTGTTGGATGTCATGGATCTATAACACAAATGGCGGTATATTATATCAGCATATATTATAGTACATTACTACACGGGTCTTCTCAATGCCTTGGAATGCTCCGTTCACTTCCATAGGCTCTTCACAACTTCCGGGGGTGAATTATATTAGATAATTCACCGTTGCTAAGTATAATTGACCACAGTCAAGGAGAACGAAGGACTTTTTGCCTCTAATTACAGCTTTGGTATCACTCAGCAAGTAGTCCGGTAACTTGTCAACCCCAGCGTCTTCGGTTGCTAAGCGACGTCAACGTCTTTGGCGGACTATTTCTCTGCTGATCAACACTACGGATGCTGGTAACAGTAAATTGTAAAAAGGCGCACCATGTGAAGTTATTTTTTCGTTTTAGCAAGTAGCCGTGTAATAAGCGGGATAATGTATAGAACGTCGGCGTTCTGTACATTATCTCTTACTTAGGCTAATGGTAGCCGATATTTTCAGACAAATTAGATGCCGACGCTGCCGGGCACGGACGCACAATATTCTCATATTCTGAGAAAATAATAAAATATATAAGAAGTCGATAAGACGATTACTCGACGAAGAGTCTAGTCTGACCAATCGTATTAGACTATCTTAGTCTAGGACACCCCTAAAAATATAGGCTCAATAAGTAAATAGGTCAAATGACCTTTGGAAGTCAAACAAAATTTGATAGATGCAGGAGCAAAAGCTAACAAGATTCACTTCCTTTATCCTCTGTTGTCCTACAGGGGAATGTATGAAAGTATAAACTGTGTAAACTCTGGAATACGAGGACTGAATTAATGAACACACATCGCATCTGCTGTGAGGGCTGGCCTTGGGCCACACCCTGTGTTAGAGGAATGGATTTATGACTGTCCCCGAGTGAGGCAGTCGTTTTTCAAAATGGTTTTCTTCATCTCTGCGAGTATTGGCGTGCATGACTTGCCGCTAACAAATCAAAGTTATCCGAGAGGCTGTATGTTGGCACACTGACCACCCAGTGAGACTAGAAGCTTTGTTCAATCCCCCGGTCGTAAGGGACGTGATGTCAGCACTCACTCTGATTGGCTCGCTGAGTCACCTGGCATGCTGTCATTTGCATGTGAGCCAATTGATTAATTGAATGAGAATTCAAAGAGATTTGTACAGAAAACTGAACAACTATGTAGTTCGTCATTGTTAACATGGATTACAAGAATGACTAGATATAGAATGCATTTATATATTTGACAGTAAGTGAAAGTTTTATAATACAGTATGATGATAAAATACATATACTTTTCTTAATCAATATATTTATTTATTAATTATCTATTTAGATAAATAAATGAAGGTAATAATTAATTTCCATAAATAATATTTCAATTATATAAATAAAAATGTGTATATATTTATTTGTTAATTTATTACTATAAATAAATAAAAAATAAATAAATATTACATATAGATAAATAAATAAAAATAAATATGAACGTTAAAATACCTTACCAGTAGATTAGTTTGGTCTACCAGGCTGATCAAAGACCTTAAGACCAGTAATACTATCGCTACCCTTATCAGGAGAAGCCACAGCCATCCAGTCTCAGCTTGGTTTACCTTGTTGGAGCTCTTCAGAAGTAATGAGTCATGTTCCGCCTGCAGTTTGGTCTCAATGTCCTCCCATTTCCGCTCTTTATCTTTAAACAGCACCCTGTGAAATATAAATAAAGGAGCTATTTATAGCAAGCATCGAGAATAGCTCCTGCTGCTTCCAGGCAACTCGGACAGGATGTAATTCGTGGCGAACAAATATTAGACACAGACGTTAGAAGAGGTATTTTGAGTCGTCTTTGATTTTTTTGAAAGGTGCGATTCGACGGCAGACTACGGTACTTGGCTGTCAATGCCAACGGCATCAGAGAAACCAGAGATACAGCGAGAAGACCAATGTTGAACCCTTTCTAGACAGCAATCCCACAAAAACAAGAGTTGTTTTGATAACGATACCTGAATCGGAGATGCCTTCGATACTACCTAATATGCAGTTTCGGGTATCGGCGAGTACGCAAGTTTATGCGCCGATCCGATCCGATCAAGTTACTCATTTACTTCGACGGCAAAGAACATGACAAACACTACGATGTGAACGGTCGGAGGTGGAAAGGCAGAATGGGAAACGCGTCATCTCCGACCTCGGTGCGTTCGAGCTGCCAAGTTAGAAAAACATTGATGCTAATGCTAAATTACAAGAATACAAATGTATTATAATAATCATAAATTCTAAATGCAAATGATCTAGTATTGAAAAAGACATTTGTCGACAGTAGGTGAACCGTCAATACATTGCTGTCATCGTAAGATAACCCTTCAATAAGAACAATTGCGGTTAGTAGTTACAATGCTAGTTGCTGTATCGGTATATACTCGGTATCGAGTATATACCGATGTTCAAGTTCAGGAATGGGAATCGGTATCGGAAAGGAAAAAATTGCATCATTATTTTCAGAATTCCTTCATGAGGATCTCGTAACTTGCCTGATCTTCACGGCGGTCTTGTCCACCGACTGGCGGATCCTCGCTGATAGTTGAGTGACAGATGTCAGCAGAAGACTCTCCAGCACAACCTGTCACATGAAGACGGGCATAAGTGGTCAGACAGCTCAACTCAGGATGGCAAATTAAAGGCTATAATCCTTCATAGACGGCGAGGCAACCAAAACAATCGGAGATATTCAAACGCTTGCTCTAATCTAATGCTGCTTCATACTTTAGAGCATTGGTTCTCAAAGGGGGGTACTTTTCAGGGCTGGGTCCTGGACTTACGTCGTCCCGGTTCCAGGTCTGTCTCCTGATGGAGCGGGACCCCTGACCGCCGGACCCCCGCAGCCTCATCTCCACCGGCCGCCCGCTGGACTCCACCAGGCTGATGTCATCCATGGAGCCGCTCACCGCCGGCGCAGCGACCTCCACCTGGGAACAAGACACAGCTTATAATATAGTGGCAATACAGCCAGGTGATGGTAGCACAGTTAAATGGTAATGTTAGTAAATGGTAAACGGACTGCATTTATACTGCGCTTTTCTAACCAGCGGCCACTCAAAGCACTTTACAATACTGCCTCACATTCACCCATTCATGCACACATTCACACCCCGACGGCGGAGTCAGCCTCGCAGGGCGACAGCCGGCTGGTCAGGAGCAGTCAGGGTGAGGCGTCTCGCTCAGGGACACCTCGGCACTCAGCTAGGAGGTGCCGGGGATCGAGCTAGCGACCTTCTGGTTACCCAGCCGACCCGCTCTACCTCCTGAGCCACATGCCGCCACAGGAGGCCACATCTAATAGATCACTGTGAGTCTGTTCTCGTGTGCTGGACGACGCTCCAGTACTTTAGTACAGCAGTACAGTAAACAGTGAGCGTCCTGCTTGAGTCGTCACCTGAGGAGCCGGCTCCGACGCTGGGTTCACAGAGTCGATCTCTCCCGCCACGTCGTGGATCTCCCTGGCCAGCATGGCCAGGTCTTTAGCGAGGTCCTGGCTGATCCTGGAACACACAAGGTGATGAGATAGTCTCCTTCTGGGATGTTTCGGCAGTGTGACGCATGGTGTTCAGAGACCTCCCTCCTGGAGACCCATGCTTTAAACCAGTGGTTCTTAAACTTTTTCCAATACTGTACCCCCTCTAAAATATTTAAAATATTTTATATTTACTGGCACAAAACATTTTTGTGTTTTTCTTTTATTTTTATGAGCATAAATAATGTATGTATGTAAGTAACGTCTATTAGGCAGTGTAAACATTAACATTAGAAGGGTGCAAAAACACACAATATGGTGAGAAACATAAGCCTGTGCTTGATGCAACTGTTGCCCTAATTTCTCCCCACAATATAAGTACAACCCTGATTCTGCCTTATCCTTGTTTTCAGATTTACATTTCAACCACTTGTCCATTTTCTCGATTTTCTGTTTCAGCTTTCAGAATTGAGTTCCTTTTTTTTTTTCATTTTCTGAGTACCCCTGCAGTTCTCCAACGTAGACACATGAGCACCACTGGTTTAAACGTTGTAGCGTTACCGAAGATAAAGAGACAAAGACCAAGCAGCACTCTTCTCAGAGGACGTCACCAGGGGGCGACAGAGGGCCTACCTGGCGATCTCCTCGCTGTGGGCGGTCCAGTCCTTCATGTACTCGTCCTGGGGGTGGGGCCTCAGGCCGGGCCCGCCCCCCGGGCTGGGGGTCGCAGGGGCGGACCCCCCCAGCTGGGCGACCCGGGTGGAGGGGAAGGTGCGGGCCTGGCCCTGACGGGAGGCGTGGCGGTTGGAGCCGTACTCGTCCTCCGAGGTGGAGGCGTACTCCACCGGCACGCGGCGCCACCTCGACCCGGCTGGGCGGAGACAAAACCAGTTCACGTGGGAATCAGTAGTGGGTATCGATACCGATACCAGTATCAGAAATTCGTCCGATACTGCCAAAAATGCGGGATTCGGTGAGTACGCAAGTCGATACGTTCTTATTGCATGTTATACGTCCTGGAACTAAATGTACGCACTAATTGTGTGTGGCACGTCCTGGCACTCAAAAATAGTACTTAGCATTGTGTAGTAACTTATCCTAACTGTCCCTGTTGTATACGGGGAATGGGTTAACTTATGCGGTTCGTTCGCCAAAATGAGATACCTGGTATCTGGTACCTGGTACTTTTTTAGTCTCACCTCCGTCGAGGTTCCAAGAGAGCTGATCTGATAGACGTAAACAGGCTGCTGGCCAGGGGTTGGCCAGAGTGACGCCACTGGACGAATAATGATGAGCGCGACATCCGACACGCGATACCCGACCCCCGGCATCTTTAAATACTAGCATCAGCGTTCAGTCTACAAGTTATTGATTATTGAACATGGCAGGAACACGGCGTGGACCGTGACAGAGGTGGAGACGCTCCTGTGCGTAACCCTGTCTGTTTATGTGTCGTATTTTCGTGCATGCGTGCTATGATGACCCGCCGACGTTGGAGAGGTACTTCCTACATGGTAACACGACGTGCCTGGAACCAAACCAAGTCGTGCCAGGCTAAGTCGAGGCGAGTTGAGCTGGGACTGTCAGCGGAAAAGAGGCACTAGTGATGGTTAGTGCTTGGCACTTGGTTCTATGAACAGCCTTACTGTACCGACAGTTCAGCAAAGTCACAACTTTTCTCGGTTCTGGGACCTCAGTGGTGGAACGAGCTCCCTGCCGCTCTCAGGACCGCAGAGTCGCTCACTATCTGTACGAAAAAGACTCACCTGTTCAGAGTCCACCTCGACACTGCATAGCCACCCTCCCCCTTCTGGCCACCATTGTACACTGTATTGTGTTGTGTTGTATTGTCATGTATTATAGTACTTAACTGTGTAGCAACTGCAGTAGCTGCTATCATGGCTGTAACACGGGGAATTGGTTAGCCTAGCGATTGTGGTACTTGCACTTGGTTCTATGAACATCCTTTCTGTACCGACAGAGATATATTGATGCACTTCTTATGACAAATGTACTAATTTTAAGTCGCTCTGGATAAAAGCGTCTGCTAAACGCGTTAATGTAGTGTTAATGTACTGTAACCGTCTCAGTACCTTTGTCCGGCAGCTTGGAGGCGCTGTTGGCCCGGGCCCTCTGCGTCCCGGCGGGGGGCCCCGCGGCGGGCCCCCGGAGCCCCTGCCGGACGGCGTAGTCCCCGGCGACGCTGCGGGCCCCCAGGCCCCGGCTGCGGCTCACGGTGGCCTCAGAGTCGCTCTGGGCCGAGGGGGACCCCACCCTCTGCCGGCGGGGCTGGGCCAGCGCCTCGATGCGGGACAGGCCCCGCCTCCCCAGGCCGGTCCGGGACGCGGAGGAGGCGGTGCTCGCCTCCGACGCCACCGACAGCCGGTCGAAGTCGGCGGGCTCCGTGTCGGAGGAGTCCCCGTGGCGCGCCCGCCGCAGCAGCGAGGCGCGGGTGGGGCGGGGCTTGGGCGCCGCGGCGTTCTTATTGGCGGCGGCGTTCTGGCCCGGGGCCCCCTTGGCCCGGCTGGACTTGGTGCTGGCCCCCACCGAGGCGCCCCCCCCGGCCTGGCCCCGGGCCCCCCGCTGGGCCGGGGCGGCGGGCAGCGAGTCGGAGAGGAGGGAGGTGGAGTTGACGTCGTCGTCCGTGAGGTCCATGGACGTCCACTGCTGGCTGGGCCTCTGCGGGGCCCGGGTCTTGGGCCTCCGCTCGTGGGCCCCGCGGGGCCCCGCGGAGGAGGAGCCCCGGCCGGAGGAGCAGAGCACGGTGCGCTCCTTCTGCCCCGCGGCGAGGGTGCGGCGCTGCTTCTGCACCACCTTCCTGCCGCCGTCGGCCTGGCTGACGGTGCTGGTGGTGTCCACGTCCGACTCCGGGGAGAGCGAGCCCTCGATGGAGCGGCTGGGCGGGTCGCCCTGCTCCGAGGCCCCCGCCTCCAGGAAGGCGGCCACGGCCTCGCCGTCCCCCTGCAGGGCCGCCCCCCCCGGGGGGCCGTCGATGCGGGGGATGAGCTCGATGGGCACGTTGGAGGAGGAGCGCTCCACCGTGAAGCTCTCCTGCCGCAGCAGAGGCTTCCCGGCGTTCTCCCGCGCCTTCTCCTCCTCCTTCTTCCTGCGCTGCGCCTCCTCCAGCCTCTTCTCCGCGCCGCTCAGCGGCCGCGGGGGCTTGGACCGGGAGGCCGCCGCCCCCCTCCCCGCCCCGCCGTCGCCCCCCCCGGGACGGCGAGCAGCGCTTGGGGCTGCCCCCCCGGCTGCCGCCGCCGCCGCCGCCGCCGCCCCCCCGCGCCCTGCCCGGCCCGGCCCCGCCCCCGGGGGTCCTTCTCCTGCGGCTCGGTGTCCTGCTTCTCGCCCATGTCGCTGTGAAGCCCCGCCCCCGGCGCCCGCCGGCCCAGCTCGTCGCCGGGGAGACGGGGGAGGGTCCGCCGCTTGCGCTCCGAGAAGCCGGCCGACTCGTGGGAGGCGGAGTGGCTCGACTCGCTGATCTCCGCTGGAGGAGAGAGACCGAGAGAGACCGTCTCTGTGAGTGCACCGGCGGCCACTCACAGCGCTGCACAACACCGCCGCGCATTCACCCATTCATGCACACATTCACCCACCGACGGCGGGGTCGACAGCAGTGAGGGGGAGGTGTCGAGGGACACCTCGACACTAGGAGGAGCCGGGGATCGAACTAGCGACCTTCCGGTTACCGACCGACCCGCTCTGGGCAACGTGCCTCCAAGGTGAAGCGGGCGGTTGCTATGTGTTCATTAGCACTTTGTATGTTTATTGCATGATACTGTTTCTCCCACCGCTGCTCAGCTGAAACAA
>NC_082384.1:25991020-25992787 GCF_031168955.1 Gadus macrocephalus | reverse complement strand
AGCCCTAAAGGAAGTGATGCAATAGGTGACTGAGGCGAGAACATTTAAGTAAACTGTACCTTGGGGTCTCTTATATATCAAAGGGGGTTTCAAAGGACGCATACGCTTCAACCTGTGGCTCCAGCCCTACAGGAAATGACTCAGCAAGTGCTCCATCTCGTTGCACCTGCACCCAGCGGCTCGCTTGCAAGATTTTGGCCTGAAGTTCTTCCCAGACCTATACCCTAACAGTCCAACATGCATATCTGAGAATCAGGCCTCTCTTCAATAATGACAAAATGTTATGAGAGAAATACAGATTCACTTCTCATAAGCGGCGTGGTGCCGGCTCCTTTTGACCTTTTGACCCCAGACTTCAAAGACGTGGCCACAGGCCAGCTGTGTCTACACACATTAAGCCACAAATGTACACCTCCATCCCGCAAAAAATGGGGCCTAGAAACTAACCTCTGTCTTATGTACATTGACTGTACTGTTGGAGGTCATGCCCCTTTTCCGGCCTTTTCGAGATAGCTAGGGATGCTAAAATGTTTACACACATTTCCCGGGGCCCCGAGAACGACATATCCAAGATTTGTAGTTCTAAAAAAGTTTTTCCAAATGGACTGTCATTTGGACAAAGCCCCTTCAGAAGTGTTGCCTGCGAGACCTAATGGTTCAGAATGTGGTGGAAAAACTGTTTTTGAGATAGGAAGGTCCTAACGCCCTGAAATTTGAATACCATATTCTAGGGCCTAACTGGGACCCCCGCACCGAAACTTGGCCCGGTCGGACCCCGAGTGCAGGAAGGGGGGGCCTGGACTTTCATAATCTTCGCTCGGTGAATGTAAAGGATGTTTGGTCTGATGTTATGACGAAGAATCATAATGTGAATGGGAATATTCTATTAATGTCTTGATATCATCTTTCGTCTCAACACTTCTGCTGCAGCCGCTTAAAGTCTCACTCCGAGAACCTTAAAATATGAATCAATCCATTAGAAGTATGAAAATATCTTCCCGGTCGTGCAACAGGGCAAACAAGGTGTCCTTTGACATCTACGTTTCGAGACGATTGCAACAGTGCCACACATGATCCTATTTGAATATGTTTCGGGGTAGTAATTAGCTGTCGATTTTGGAGGCCTTTATCAATAATGACCAGCTATAGATTTGCTTCCCGATGGAGATTTTTGACAAATTACATGTTAATTAGCATCTACACGTTAAGCTGAGTCCAATGAGATCAAGCTCGCCCTCTTGCTACACCGAGATCATGTCCTAGACCTAGGTGTACCATGTAAAATACATGTTACCATTAGCTAGAGTGTCATGCTTGGTGTCATTGGACTCAGCTCAACGTGTAGATGCTAAATAACATGTCATTTGTCACAATTTTTTATCGGGAAGCAAATCAATAGCTGCTCATTATTGATTAAGGCCTCCAATTTCTACAGCTAATTACTACCATTAAACATGTCCGAATATGCTCATGTGTGGCACCGTTGCAATCGCCTGGAAGTGTAGATGTCGAAGGACACCTGGTTCGTTCTCCTACGCCACCGGGAAGATATTTACATGCTTCTGATTGACTAATGAATTGATTCAGCTATTCCCCCAGAAGTCTGGGGTCAAAAGGTCAAAAGGAGACGGCACCAGCCCCGTTGAAAAAAATAGAATACCACCCAACACACGGAGATTAATGATATTTAAATTATTATGACCATGAAGTCTTTATTTGCATGGGTTTACATTTCGTTCTGTGTAGCATGGAAAAATCGGAGAAACA
>NC_082384.1:25981020-25986020 GCF_031168955.1 Gadus macrocephalus | reverse complement strand
GAGCAGCTCGGTCCATCTATCATCACCAGTGAGTTATAGAGCAGCTATAGAGCAGCTCGGTCCATCTATCATCACCAGTGAGTTATAGAGCAGCTATAGAGCAGCTCGGTCCATCTATCATCACCAGTGAGTTATAGAGCAGCTATAGAGCAGCTCGGTCCATCTATCATCACCAGTGAGTTATAGAGCAGCTATAGAGCAGCTCGGTCCATCTATCATCACCAGTGAGTTATAGAGCCGTTATAGAGCCGATCGGTCCATCTATCATCACCAGTGAGTTATAGAGCAGCTATAGAGCCGATCGGTCCATCTATCATCACCAGTGAGTTATAGAGCAGCTATAGAGCAGCTTGGTCCATCTATCATCACCAGTGAGTTATAGAGCAGCTATAGAGCAGCTCGGTCCATCTATCATCACCAGTGAGTTATAGAGCCGTTATAGAGCCGATCGGTCCATCTATCATCACCAGTGAGTTATAGAGCCGTTATAGAGCAGCTCGGTCCATCTATCATCACCAGTGAGTTATAGAGCAGCTATAGAGCAGCTCGGTCCATCTATCATCACCAGTGAGTTATAGAGCAGCTATAGAGCAGCTCTGTCCATCTATCATCACCAGTGAGTTATAGAGCCGTTATAGAGCCGATCGGTCCATCTATCATCACCAGTGAGTTATAGAGCAGCTATAGAGCAGCTCGGTCCATCTATCATCACCAGTGAGTTATAGAGCCGTTATAGAGCCGATCGGTCCATCTATCATCACCAGTGAGTTATAGAGCAGCTATAGAGCAGCTCAGTCGTGCCTCCTTTTATGCCGAACTGAAAGAAAGCCTTTCTTTTCATCCCGTTTCTTTATTAAGATGAATCCGTTTTTTGGTCCTCTTCAGACAATCAGAGCACAAAGAAACGGATGCATTACAGCGGAATGTGGAGCTTTTTACACTTCACTGTGATTCCCCACCGCAACGCTGCACATCTAATAAGGCGCTATGAGGCCGGGGGCCTCCCCTCTCTCTGCCGACGGAGAGCCAGCAGGATTCACGGCGTTCAGAGGAGAACTGATACGTACCGTCCACCTGCAGCTCATTACTCCGCTTTGTAGAGCATCAACAGCTACTTTAGCATTTATTTATGGTGAAGCGTGAAGAGGAGAACTCTGAAACACAGCCCGTTTGGGTTTCAAAGGGTTTGGCTCTCCCTGAATACATCCTGTCGCTCCCGCTAATATGAAACCCTGTTTGTTTTTGAGGCTTTGTTTTCTGACTAAATTCATATTATTCAGTATTTATTTTTCAATTTCACAACATCCTGCTTTCCTTAAAAAAATAGGTAATAAAATGAAAGCTGAATAGGTCTGGAACACGAAACCAGTCCACTAACACCATGCTATCTGTGATTGTTAACGATGTTCATTGGTTGAGGATACATTTACATTATATTGTGGGCGTTTAGCAGAAGAAAGAGACACAACAATATATCTATTTCGGTGCAGTAAGGATGTTCATAGAACCAGGTGCCAAGCACTAGCCATCACTAGGTTAACCCATTCCCCGTTTACAACAGAGACAGCCAGGTTAAGATTCTACACGATGCTTAGTACTATTCTTTGGTCTTCATTTGGTGCCGGTCGTTCCTTTACGAGAGAGAGAAGCCACTGTTAAACCCGGCCATTCCCTCCCTGGGACCAGAGATTCAGTATCTCATGTATTTCATGCCACCCTGTCGCAGCATTAATTCAGGGCGATGTTGCCTGGCTTCCAGTGGCTCCACGTCCGTTAATATTGATATTGTTTGACCTTACTGCCTCAGTGTTTGTCCCTCGTCACTCATGTACTTCCTCTCCCAGGAACACATCATTTTACAGAGCAAATTTACCTCTGTCCGCCTTCATTAAAGTATTGAATAATTGATCGTTCCTAGATCTAAATCTCGACCCCGCTGCATTGCCTGTACTGTACACACACACACCCGCACTCGCACACACACACACACACACACACACACACATACTCACACACATACTCACGCTCCAGCCTGCATGGAGAATACCATTCAAAATTCCTAGTACATGGCGAAATAAAGAAAATTGAATTGAATTGAATACACACACTCACAGACACCAAAACACACAGCGACTTGCTCTTCGCTGACTGGCCATTATGAGAAGCAAGGTTGAATCAGGTGGGTCTCCATGTCTGACAGACAGTAAACTCATTTCGTATATTGGGAAACAAGGCTTCTCTCTTTCATGTGGGAATCCACAGATATTGGTCTGTATGAACCACAGGCGGGCTTGTGGGTCTCTAGTCATTTAATACATATTGCAGAGATTAAAAATACTCACCGAGTGAGAGGTGCGGTTGATGAGCTCTGTTTATGTGAATTATGTATCGACTGAACGTATAATTGCATGAGAGGCAGGCAGGCTCAACAACATGTTCCCTGGACGGTCGAAGCGGGCTCCTTTTGAGCCAACAAAAATATGAAACTATGTTTTATAGTTATTCTGTTATTTTAAGGATTTTTTTGCTAATTTTGTACTTTTTTCCGTTTAAAACTGCCTGGCCCTCTTCAGTATGTAATGCTACGTTCCATTCACATAGGAATCCGGAAGTCAGATCTGGGAATGACATCACACCAGGTCGACCACGTTCCAGTTCAAAAAGTCGGAAAACTACAATGGTGTTTAGGCTAACCATTTTTAGCAGTACCAGCGGTAGCTAGGTTAACCATTGTTAGTGGACAACACATTACGCTGTATTTGTTCAGCAACAAACCATGTAGCCAAATTTAAATTCAGGGCGTTTATCAGAAACTTTTTCCCAGAACGACTTACGATGAGTCCATTTGTCAGAAGAAGAGAAACAACAATATATCTCTGTCTGTACAGTCAAGATGTTCATAGAACCAAGCACTAACAATCACTAGGTTAACCCATTCCCCGTATACAACAGAGATAGCTAAGATAAGATGCTACACAATGCTAAGTACTAATTAAGTGCCAGGACATACAACATACAATAAGTGTGTAAGAGGGCTGTTTTTAGGAGAGTAGAGGAGGTTAAGGTGTGGGCAACATGCACAAAGATAGGCTGGACAGTTCTGTGTATACGACTGATTTAAGGAGACACAGTCAAAAGTGCTAAACGGTGTATTACTACGGCTTTCACTACGGTCGATGTGCAGAGCGGCCATCTTGGATGCTGAGTTCAGGGGTTGGAGGTATTTCCGACTTTCCGAGTCAGAAATTCGACCTCAGGGATTTTAAACTTGATATTTCCGACTGGGAACTCAGACTGGGAAATTCAGACTTCCAGGTTAAAATCAACTGCACCATAAGTCTGACGAAAGCCTTCTGCGCTGAAGGTTTATCTCCATCTTAAATGAGCCCGCTGTATGATTGACTGTTCGGCTGCAAGTGCTTTTGCTTTGGATGTGAGGCAAGTTCACAAAATTGTATTTTCAATCGACGTCTGGCCGTCTATTTACTTGTGAGCGTATAGGTCAGGGGCTCGTCAGACTGTTGGGTGCTCACCGATATATCCAAAGAGTAAATGTAATTCCATCTCAGCGTTTTGCTCTACCTCGCGGCTGAAGAAATACTCTGACCAATCTCCGCAGACGGTCTGGGCTCCAACTTCTTATCTGAATCTTTCATCGCTCTCCTTTAAAAGTAAAAGGTTCTTAGTTCAACCCCAGTCCCAAAGCACCATCCCTTTCATCTCCTCGCTCCGTCCGAGGGCTGGGGCACAGCGAGGAGGAGGGCTGATGGTGTCGACGTGACGGAGTCAGTGTGGGGGGGGGGCTCGCTATAGAGCTCCCCCCCCACACTGGTCCCAGTTCAGACCCTCTCCAGCCAGTACCACCAGTACCCCCAGTGTGGCCGGGCTCCGTTTTAATGCTTCTAAACCACGGATCCAGAACAAGCAAGACGTGAAGACAGAGAAAACTTGCCAGGTACTGGAGGTTAGAAGATCTGACCCCCAACCTTAAGAGTCTGGGTTCAGAACTCCAACATCTGCGGTCTACCTGGAGCCGTCCTTGGGCAAGACACCTGGTCCCTCCCTGAGGAGAACCACAGCGTCGATTCATTTGGAAGAAAGTGTCTGTTTATTGGATAAATTGAAAAGAATCGTGTTAGGAATGGGAGCCAAATGAGAATAAGGAGCCTCTGAGGTGCCCAGAGCCTTTAGAGTAGGGGTGAGACGACCTGAACTTTATGGGGTTCACTCTTCACACTCAGGAGCCCAAATAGTGTAAAGTAGGAGTGAGACGATCTGAACTTTGAAAGGGTTAACTCTTCACATTCAGGAGCCTGTAGAGTAGGAGTGAGACGATCTGAACTTCATGGGGTACACTCTTCACATTGAGGAGCCTGTAGAGTAGGAGTGAGACGATCTGAACTTCATGGGGTACACTCTTCACATTCAGGAGCCTGTAGAGTAGGAGTGAGACGATCTGAACTTCATGGGGTTTGTTTGGCGGCGGCGGCGGCGGCATTGCAGGGTGCTAGCTCATCTGGGCGCCTCTGAACACAACGCTAACACGCTAATAGATTCCACCCAGCATGTCCGCAATCAATTATGGTGTGTGTGTGTGTGTGTGTGTGTGTGTGTGTGTGTGTGTGTGTGTGTGTTTGTGTGTGTTAGCATCTGTGTGTCTGTGTGTGTGTTAGCATAGTGTGTGTTTCTCAGCTGAAACAGGATCCATCTCGCTCCTCCTCCCCTCATCAGGCTGGTCACGCGTCATGCTTCCGGCCCGACAGCCGTCAGTCCGTCAGTCCGTCGGTCGTCGGTCGTCGGGCCGTGCTTCACTCCTTCCCGCCGGATAATGGACCAGGGCGGGGCCGCTCATCGATCGGTTCGTCCGGCTATCACTCAGCGCGGCCTCACAGCGCTGAGGGTACACCCGCCCCCCGCCTCTCCGCGTGCGCTCCCGGCCTCAACGCCGCGGCGTCAAAGGGAACAATAAGGAAAAATAGGTCATGTGTCAACTTAAGACA
>NC_082384.1:25973520-25978520 GCF_031168955.1 Gadus macrocephalus | reverse complement strand
CAGCGTGGAAAGAATCTTTTAGAGTGTCTTATCCAGCCTCTGCAGGCATCTGCTGTGATGTCATCACACGTTGCACCCATGGCAGCCAGAAGGGTCATTCGTGCATGTGGCTGGTGATCATAAACTTTCCATCTCCATGCTGAGAAAAATTCCTCAATGGGATTGCGAGGAAGCAGGGTGCGAGGAACTCCATCAGCATCCTGTTGTGGGTCGCAATCCTTTGCCTGATGATGTTGGAGCGATGGAAACTGACATTGTCCCAAAATATCACGTACTTTGGCAAGTCATCTCCAATCGGACCCCTCTCTGGTTCAGGGATGAGATCCCTGTAGAGAGTGTCTAAAAAGGTGACAAGACGCTCTGTATTGTATGGCCCAATAAGGGGAATATGCGTTGGCACACCATTCTCAGAGATAGCAGCACCCATAGTTATGTTCCCGCCCCGTTGGCCTGCCACGTCAACTGTAGCTCTGTAGCCGATGATATTTCAACCACGCCTTCTGTGTTTCGTTAGGTTGAATCCAGCCTCATCTACGGAGATGAAGTTGTGCGTTGGTTCACTTGCTTCCAGTTTCATTGCACGCTATATCCAGAAGACACAAAATTAGTTTTATGAATTACATGCATTTTCATTTTGGACAAGATACAGTTACATCAAATGTGTACAGCACATATTGTATCTTCTTTTCTACAGCCATAGCAAATGTGTAAAGGTCACACTTACAGTACTGTATATCACTATACGAGGGGCCTTCTGCCACCCCTGTGAGGATGTCTTGCCATCCTATGTGGAAAAAAAGTACAGTACAGTAAAAGTATACTTGCTGAATATTGTAAAATGCAAGTGGAATACTGTAATATGAAGCATTACAGAAAGTATACAGTACAGTGCCTATCGTTAGATTACATACCTGTTCTGTTGACGAAAAGTCTGAATGATTGAGGACACAGTTGTTCTCTCAACATTTGGCTGCACCCTTCGACCAGCCTCGGCCATTGTAAGCCCATGATTGATAACATGGTCTACAAGTGTGGCTCTTATCTCATCAGGAATGTTCATTCTGCCTCTTCCTTGTGCCTCCCAACTCCTCTGCCACGCAGTCTCACTCCTCTTCCTCTTCTCTGTTGACCCCGTCCAATTCCTTGTCCTTCCATTGTCAAACATTGTAAGATTGTGTTGTGCTCCAGCTATATATATACTTGATGGTTCATGAGATGCACCTTTGAGCTACTTCAGTAAAACTGGTTGATCATTGGTTCATCTAACGCTTCAAACATTTCCCTTCATTAGAGAAAGTCAAGATTCACCTGGGGGCAATTGACCAATTCAGGACAGATTTAGAAAAAAGAACAAAAAAAAGAGTCTAATGCCAGTGTATAGAAATGTATAGAAATATGCTCGACATATTATGACAACTTGTTCAACCATTTTGCATGTAAAGACTTATGCAATTAACTAATACCTAAATGTTTTGGGGGTGAGACTATTCGATAGAGACCATTACAATACATTTTGATCAACATGACATAAGCATTATCAATATAATGTAGGAAAGAGCAGAGAATTGTACATAATCATGTGCATGGATGTACCAAAGCATTTGCAACGTGTTCAAATAAATGAGAAACTGCTTTTTTCATGTGCACGAGTGACACACTGATGTGAATATTGAACAGGTAGTTTTGAGAATTTCAATTCTGATCTGAGAAATGAACCAAAGCGACTGAGAAAAAACTAAGTTACCGGGCACGGAGCTCTAATTCATCCCGGGCCTTCATTAATAAGGTGACATCATGCCAGACGTGACTCGCGTGCCGGAAACAAAAGCTGAGTTTAGGAGGAGATATTTCGGGAGAGGTAGGGTGCGATGGGATGAGTCAGCAGAGGCTGCCATGAAGCCCACACAAGCAAAGTATTTATGGACCCTGAGAGAGAGCGGGTCTGCTGAAATACACTGAAATACGCGTCGCAGGAGCCGAGTTGCGTCATGAATGGGAGCCGTTATTCCATGAGGCCAGGACACTGTCAACAGTCACTGCTACCAATCACAGCCAAAACACTGCCTGGAAAGCTCATAAAAGTACACAAATTGATAGAATGCACACAAAACGGCGGGTATTTTCGTTAAACAACCACCAACAATAACTCAATGGACACAAAGACTTAAACAAGTCTACACAATGGAAAAGATGCCATGTTTTCCCGAAGGTGGACCTGCGTGTCTGATGCCTGACTAGGTGAAGAGGGGCTGATTATGACTGAGCTGTGCTATTTACCGGTACAATATGCGAAATGATTGATTTACCTTTAATAGATCCTGCTCTGGTATAGATGTCTGCATATCTTTTTTTTGTGTGTGGGAACACAGGTGCGTGTGTGTGTGTGTGTGGGGGCTAACTTAAGCACTAGTTACAGTCATAGTCTATTTGTTCAGCCGCAGTGTGATTCAAACATTATCACATTATTACGCCTCAAGAAACAACTTCACCGCACCGTGAAGCTAATCAAGGAACCACCAAACTCGGCCCGGTTCGGCCGCGGCGACCCTCCCCTCTCCCACCTCCCCTCTCCCCCCTCTCCTCTCCCCCCCCTCTCCTCTCCCCTCTCTCCTCCCCCCGCTCTCTCTTACCTGAGGCCACCCCACACACCTCACCATTCTGGCCACGTAGCCGCCGCAGCGTGACTACAGAAATATGCCAATTAATATCCCCAGGAGACACCTGTGTGGCCCATCCATCAGCCCAGGAACCCCCCACCCGACCCCCACCGCCTCTCGTCTGGTCAGCGAGGAGGGAGATGGAGGAGGAAGAGGAGGAAGAGGAGGAAGAGGAGGAGGGAGTTAGGGGAAGATGAGGAAGAGGAGGAGGGGTGAGGTGGAGGAGGAGGATGAGGAAGAGGAGGAGGAGGGAAGTGGAGGAAGAGGAGGAGGAGGAGGAGGAGGGGGGTGGAGGAAGAGGAGGAGGAGGAGGAGGAGGAGGGGGTGGAGGAGGAGGAGGGAGGTGGAGGAAGAGGAGGAGGAAGAGGAGGGGGGTGCTAGGAGGAGGATGGAGGTGGAGGAAGGAGGGGAGGAAGAGGGAGTTGGAGTTGGAGGACGAGGAGTGAGGTGGAGGAGGAGGATGAGGAGGAGGAGGGAAGTGGAGGAAGAGGAGGAGGAGGAGGAGGGAGGTGGTGGAAGAGGAGGGAGTTGGAAGAGGAGGAAGAGGAGGAGGAGGAGGGGGGTGGAGGAGGAGGAGGGGGGTGGAGGAGGAGGAGGGAGGTGGAGGTGGAGGAAGAGGAGGAGGAAGAGGAGGGGGGTTCTAGGAGGAGGATGGAGGTGGAGGAAGAGGGGGAAGGTGAAGGAAGAAGAGGGAGGTGGAGGAAGAGGAGGAGGAGGGAGTTGGACGAAGAAGGAGGTGGAGGAGGGAGTTGGAGGAGGAGGGAGGTGGAAGAAGAGGAGGAGGAGGAGGAGGAGGAGGAGGAGGGGGGTTGTGAGTTTCCACAGATGCATTCGTTGTGCAGAGAAGTGGGAGAAGCAGAGGGCATACTGGTTAAGGGACAAAACATGTAGGGTTTCCGTGTTTGTATGTGCGTGTGCACGCTTTTGTGGACGTGTATGTTCGTGTGCATGTGTGCTTTAATGCAGGCTTCAATCTAGAACGTTTGCATTTGTGTGCAGGCTTTTGTGTGTATGTGCCTGTGTGTGTGTCGCTGTTTGTGTGATCTCTTTTGTGCGCATAAGCATTGATTCATTTATAGAGCCTACAAGCCGGTGCAAGTTCATTTGTTCACATCATATTAATGTTTGTCTGCGTTTGGTAATATTGTTGTTGTGTATTCTGGGATACAACCAGTCTCTCGCTGAAATATGTTTAAACCACTGAATTCTATCTAGGAACACCATAAGGCATCATCAGTGATTATCATGCATCACTAATGAACAGAACTGTTCCATCAGTGTCAGTGTTATCGCATGGCTTCCGTGTTGGGACCGAGAGGCAAGTCTGGCTTTGACACTGAAAGTCAATCCACTAGAAGTTTGTTTATTATATAAAACTCCATCAACTATTGATATCAAATTCTTAATTTGTAAAATAAAATATGTATTTGTTTCATAATTTAATTTGTATTTTAAATGCGGCTTACATATTTGAGCATTCCAGTGAATGAATTAAAAGTGAAGATGGAAGTTGCCTGAATTAGTCATAAAGTGCTCAGTACCGTCTGGCTGCAACATAACAGATTGTCCAGATTCTCCGCCAACTGGAATCACTCTGCTGGACTCAAAACTCCCTCGCTGAGAGCTTCGTATTGAGGCACTAGCACACACCCTAACCTGAACACAACATGTTTGAACAAACCCTATTTCCTCCCGGTGATGTCGGCCTAACTAGGTACTGATAATAACAACTACATACCCCAACACCCCCAGGTTTCTATTTGTGTCTGCTCGTCTGTGTCCCGGCCTCGCAAACTATTATCCTCCTGAAGATAATAACGCAATCAGGATTTCTTAAATGAATCAAAAGCGACCGTAGCCTCTCACACTCTCCAAGCAGGACGGCAGCGTTCAGCAGCCAGCAGCAGAGCTTCAGTCTGGGCCAGAACACGCAGGGTAGCATCCGCAAGACCGGCTGAACACGCAGGAAGTAGTTTAACCACAGGAACAGGAGGATGTCAACAACTATGATTATCAATTTTGGTTTTGGCCCGGACGTCAGCATTAGAGGTTAGAAACACTGAGGTAAAAATAAAAGTAGAATGAAGTAGAGAACGGCAGCAGCGAACCCTGTCGCAAGACTGAAGTCACGACGGAGAACTGACATGAGCATCAAGCAAAAAGAAAATCAAAAATCAAGAATCTGAAAACTGAACTTTTAGTCAACAACATTTGAATAATGCATCAGAATAAATCAACCAGCGAAACAAATTACTTCTTTGTCTGCGACTCATCAGACACGACTAATAGATGCGTCGGGTAACCTGGGAGCCTGACTCCTGCTGAGTTCAGGGTTTACCAACG